>NW_028296869.1:100000-122500 GCF_055471065.1 Atractosteus spatula
TTCAGATGCCTAGCTGTATCGCTGATGTGTTGCACCTCAGAATCACTTTTAAACCTTACCTCTGGTATCTTTAATCCCTATTGCTCAACGCATGGTAAAAGTATTGCATACATGTGTCTGAAAATGAGCAATGGGCCCCTGAGAGACTCATTTGCCTGTTTCACAAATGATCGTATTTTAATAGAGATTCTGTTTGGGATTCAGATGTGCATTCGGACAGCAATCCCTTTCAAGAAATGATACGTTCTGGATGAGGTCAAAGGTGCTGGAACACTGTATTTCGGATGCGAATGTGTGTCTCCTGCTTCAACGCAGTGGCATATATAGATGTGCTCCTGTAATGTCTTGGTACATGCCCAGGGCAGTAAGCAGTCTGAGGATATATTTCCAGACGGCATAGAGCAGTGAAGCAGTGAAGTAGTGCAACACACTGGATCATTATATTATTAGAATCTATTTGTTTAACATGCACGGGTCTGTCTCAATGGATGCAGTGCTCCTGAAAGGGCTCTCAAACCCTGCATTTCAGATGATTAGCTGTATCCCTCACATGTGGCACCTCAGAATGACTTCTACTTTATTCTGCTTAAATTATTACATTATACATAATTTGAGTTCATTTTTAAAAGTAAAAGGTAATGAAAGGAATGAAAGATATGTAGCAATCACATTGTAACAGGGGTGACAGTGACTTTTTGCTTGTACTAAGCATTAGTACCTAAGTCCACTAATGGACTTCTGGTACCTTTAGGGTACAGTGTTCCCTGAAGGGCTCTCAAACCCCGCATTTCAGATGCATAGCTGTATCGCTGATGTGTTGCACCTCAGAATCACTTTTAAACCTTACCTCTGGTATCTTTAATCCCTATTGCTCAACACATGGTGAAAGTATCGCATACATGTGTCTGAAAATGAGCAATGGGCCCCTGAGAGACTCATTTGCCTGTTTCACAAATGATCACATTTGACTAGAGATTCTGTTTGGGATTCAGTTGTGCATTCTGACAGCAATCCCTTTCAAAAAACGATACATTCTGGATGAGTTCAAAGTTGCAGGAACACTGTATTTAGGATGTCTTTGCAGATATTCTGTGTCTCTAGCTTCAACACAGTGATATATATATATGCTCACTGATTTTTTGGTACATGCCCAAGTCAATAATCATTATGAGGATTTATTTCCAGATGTGCTAGAGGTAGTGTTGTGAAATACTTCATCACACTGGATTGCAGGTTTAAACCCCCTGCACTCTTACTCCTTAAAAACCAACAAATGCAGATATGTAGCAATCACATTGTAACAGGGGTGACAGTGACTTAATGCTTGTACTAAGCATTAGTACCAAAGTCCACTAGTGGACTTCTGGTACCTTTAGGGTACGGTGTTCCTTGAAGGGCTCTCAAACCCCGCATTTCAGATGCCTAGCTGTATCGCTGATGTGTTGCACCTCAGAATCACTTTTAAACCTTACATCTGGTATCTTTAATCCCTATTGCTCAACACATGGTGAAAGTATCGCATACATGTGTCTGAAAATGAGCAATGGGCCCCTGAGAGACTCATTTGCCTGTTTCACAAATGATCACATTTGACTAGAGATTCTGTTTGGGATTCAGTTGTGCATTCTGACAGCAATCCCTTTCAAAAAACGATACATTCTGGATGAGTTCAAAGGTGCAGGAACACTGTATTTAGGATGTCTTTGCAGATATTCTGTGTCTCTAGCTTCAACACAGTGATATATATATATATATGCTCACTGATTTTTTGGTACATGCCAAGGGCAATAATCATTATGAGGATTTATTTCCAGATGTGCTAGAGGTAGTGTTGTGAAATACTTCAACACACTGGATTGCGGGTTTAAACCCCCTGCACTCTTACTCGTTAAAAACCAACAAATGCAATTCACTACTAAAAATTACTGCATTTTCTCCTAGAAAGAGCTCTCAATTAATGAAATGCCCCATTGAACTGGCCCTGATTATACAATGCAAGGAGAAGTCTTCTAAGCCAATACTTGTAACCAGAAAGAGGCTGTATTTCAATTATACAATATACAAAACAATACCATTTAACACAAAGATATAGTCCACACCTCAGCATGCACATGATGAGATTCTTGATATTAGATTAGTAAAAACAATATCAATGCACTGAGAGACGCTTAAGAATAAAGATGCATCAGCCTGACTGCATATTAGTTTTAAAGGGTTATCAGCAAATGCATTTAAAAGAAAAAATGTAAAGTCTTACCTCTTGATCGTAGTGGTGATTCAATATCCAGGACCTTAGTCAAGTCTCAGAGTTACTGTACCTCCTGTCTCAATTACAGGTGAAAAGTGAAAGGTATATTGCACTCAGCAGAAAGTTACCCCGAGCAAAGATTCCACCCATCCCAGAAAACAGCACTCCCATTTGGCAAAGCAGTGGGTGGAGGAAGCCTTTGCTACCATTATCAAACACAGAAATCGTTATAATTTAATTTTAAAAACATGGCTAAGCATGGGTTTAAAGTATATTCAACGGTGCAGGTGCATTCAAAGAAATAGAGTTTCCCAAGCCCTCAGAAAGAATTACCATTTCTAAAGATGTCTAGTTTCAAGCATTAACATCCAAACTACCTGTCTTAGCTGGAACAGGGAGTTTGCTAAGCCACCTGAAAGAATTACCATATCCAAAGATGTCTAGTTTCAAGCATTACCATCCAAAGTACCTGTCTTAGCTGGGCCAGGTAGTTTGCCAAGCCATGTGAAAGAATTACCATTTCCAAAGAAGTCTGTTGTAAGCCAGGTTCAATCATGACCATCCAAAGTACCGGTCGTCCCTTTGGGCGAGAGGGTTTCCTGTGTGTCTAGGATGTGTTCTTCCCTTAAACTTGGCCCTGATTATACAATAAAGGATAAGTAACCAGAAAGAGGTGGTATTTCGATTTTACAGTACATAAAAAATACATACATTCCACAGTGTTACAATATCACATTCCTGATATTAGATTAATAAAAAATATCAAGGCACTGAGGCTAATTAATAAAGATGCTTTTGACTGACTGGACCTTGGAGCAAGGTGTGTAAATTACAACAGACATCTTTAGAAATGGTAAATCTTTCAGGTGGCTTGGCAAATTTACTGCCCCACCTAAGACAGATACTTTGGATGTTAATGCTTGAAACTAGACATCACAACTGATCGTATTTTACTAGAGATTCTGTTTGGGATTCAGATGTGCATTCGGACAGCAATCCCTTTCAAGAAATGATACGTTCTGGATGAGGTCAAAGGTGCTGGAACACTGTATTTCGGATGCGAATGTGTGTCTGCATTTGTTGGTTTTTAAGGAGTAAGAGTGCAGGGGGTTTAAACCTGCAATCCAGTGTGATGAAGTATTTCACAACACTACCTCTAGCACATCTGGAAATAAATCCTCATAATGATTATTGCCCTGGGCATGTACCAAAAAATCAGTGAGCATATATATATATATATCACTGTGTTGAAGCTAGAGACACAGAATAACTGCAAACACATCATAAATACAGTGTTCCTGCAACTTTGAACTCATCCAGAATGTATCGTTTTTTGAAAGGGATTGCAGTCAGAATGCACAACTGAATCCCAAACAGAATCTCTAGTCAAATATGTTCATTTGTGAAACAGGCAAATGAGTCTCTCTGGGGCCCATTGCTCATTTTCAGACACATGTATGCAATACTTTTACCATGCGTTGAGCAATAGGGATTAAAGATACCAGATGTAAGGTTTAAAAGTGATTCTGAGGTGCAACAGATCAGCGATACAGCTAGGCATCTGAAATGCGGGGTTTGAGAGCCCTTCAGGGAACACCGTACCCTAAAGGTACCAGAAGTCAACTAGTGGACTTAGGTACTAATGCTTAGTACAAGCATTAAGTCACTGCCACCCCTGTTACAATGTGATTGCTACATATCTTCCATTCCTTTCATTACCTTTTACTTTTAAAAATGAACTCAAATTGTGTATAATGTAATAATTTAAGTAGAATAAAGTAGAAGTCATTCTGAGGTGCCACATGTGAGGGATACAGCTAGGCATCTGAAATGCAGGGTTTGAGAGCCCTTTAAGGAGCACTGCATCCATTGAGACAGACCCGTGCATGTTAAACAAATACATTCTAATAATATAATGATCCAGTGTGTTGCACTACTTCACTGCTTCACTGCTCTATGCCGTCTGGAAATAAATCCTCAGACTGCTTACTGCCCTGGGCATGTACCAAGACATTACAGGAGCACATCTATATATGCCACTGCCCTGGGCATGTACCAAGACATTACAGGAGACACACAATCGCATCCGAAATACAGTGTTCCAGCACCTTTGACCTCATCCAGAACGTATCATTTCTTGAAAGGGATTGCTGTCAGAATGCACAACTGAATCCCAAACAGAATCTCTAGTCAAATATGATCATTTGTGAAACAGGCAAATGAGTCTCTCAGGGGCCCATTGCTCATTTTCAGACACATGTATGCAATACTTTCACCATGCGTTGGGCAATAGGGATTAAAGATACCAGAGGTAAGGTTTAAAAGTGATTCTGAGGTGCAACACATCAGCGATACAGCTAGGCATCTGAAATGCGGGGTTTGAGAGCCCTTCAGGGAACACCGTACCCTAAAGGTACCAGAAGTTTACTAGTACAAGAATTAAGTCACAGTCATCCCTGTTACAATGTGATTGCTACATATCTGCATTTGTTGGTTTTTAAGGAGTAAGAGTGCAGGGGGTTTAAACCTGCAATCCAGTGTGATGAAGTATTTCACAACACTACCTCTAGCACATCTGGAAATAAATCCTCATAATGATTATTGCCCTGGGCATGTACCAAAAAATCAGTGAGCATATATATATATATAAACACATCCTAAATACAGTGCTCCTGCACCTAACCGTAACCCTAACCTACCTAATGATTTAAGTAGAATAGATTCTTATTATGTAATGATAAAGTGTGTTGCACTACTTCACTGCATCAAAGCTGTATGCCGTCTGGAAATAAATCCTCAGTCTACTTATTGCCCTGGGCATGTACCTATAAATCACTGAGCATATATATATATATCACTGTGTTGAAGCTAGAGACACAGAATCACTGCAAACACATCCTAAACACAGTGTTCTTGCACCTTTGACCTCATCCAGAACGTAACATTCTTCGAAAGGGATTGCTGTCCAAATGCACATCTGAATCCCAAACAGAATCTCTAGTAAAATATGATAATTTGTGAAACAGGCAAATGAGTGTCACAGGGGCCCATTCCTTATTGTTAGACACATATATACAAAGCTTTCACCATGCATTAAGCAATAGGGATTATAGACACCACAGGTAAGGTTAGAAGTCATTCTGAGGTGCCACATTTGAAGGATACAGCTAGGCATCTGAAATGCAGGGTTTGAGAGCCCTTCAGGAGCAATGCATCCTTTGAGACACACCTGTGCATGTTAAACAAATGATCATTTCCTTCAGCATTAGGGACTAAATATACTAAACGTATGATTCTAAAATGTTATTTTCACATATATTAATGTAATGTAATGCTTATGCTTTATAAACAAATCTAATTAAAAAAAGCTTAAGTTTTGTATTTATCTTGTACCATAGAACATGATTTTCTTTGTATTTCAAGCCCACAAAGTGTGCAAATGACGCACTACATGATATAAGGACGATTATCACATGCATATCGATATTATCTTTCTTATGAAAATACATTCCTTTCATTACCTTTTACTTTTTAAAATGAACTCAAATTGTGTATAATGTAATAATTTAAGTAGAATAGATTCTAATCATATAATGATCCAGTGTGTTGCACTAGTTCACTGCTTCACTGCTCTATGCCGTCTGGAAATAAATCCTCAGACTGCTTACTGCCCTGGGCATGTACCAAGAAATTACAGGAACACATCAATATACAGTATATCACTGCGTTGAAGCAGGAGACACACAATCGCATCCTAAATACAGTGTTCCAGCACCTTTGACCTCATCCAGAACGTATCATTTCTTGAAAGGGATTGCTGTCCGAATGCACATCTGAATCCTAAACAGAATCTCTAGTAAAATACGATCAGTTGTGATGTCTAGTTTCAAGCATTAACATCCAAAGTACTTGTCTTAGGTGGGGCAGTAAATTTGCCAAGCCACCTGAAAGAATTACCATTTCTACAAATGTCTGTTGTAATTTACACACCTTGCTCCAAGGTCCAGTCAGTCAAAAGCATCTTTATTAATTAGCTTCAGTACCTTGATATTTTTTATTAATCTAATATCAGGAATCTCACCATGTGCACGCTGAGCTGTGGAATATATGTATTTTTTATGTACTGTAAAATTGAAATACCACCTCTTTCTGGTTACTTATCCTTTATTGTATAATCAGGGCCAAGTTTAAGGGAAGAACACATCCTAGACACACAGGAAACCCTCTCGCCCAAAGGGACGACCGGTACTTTGGATGGTCATGATTGAACCTGGCTTACAACAGACTTCTTTGGAAATGGTAATTCTTTCACATGGCTTGGCAAACTACCTGGCCCAGCTAAGACAGGTACTTTGGATGGTAATGCTTGAAACTAGACATCTTTGGATATGGTAATTCTTTCAGGTGGCTTAGCAAACTCCCTGCTCCAGCTAAGACAGGTAGTTTGGATGTTAATGCTTGAAACTAGACATCTTTAGAAATGGTAATTCTTTCTGAGGGCTTGGGAAACTCTATTTCTTTGAATGCACCTGCACCGTTGAATATACTTTAAACCCATGCTTAGCCATGTTTTTAAAATTAAATTATAACGATTTCTGTGTTTGATAATGGTAGCAAAGGCTTCCTCCACCCACTGCTTTGCCAAAGGGGAGTGCTGTTTTCTGGGATGGGTGGAATCTTTGCTCGGGGTAACTTTCTGCTGAGTGCAATATACCTTTCACTTTTCACCTGTAATTGAGACAGGAGGTACAGTAACTCTGAGACTTGACTAAGGTCCTGGATATTGAATCACCACTACGATCAAGAGGTAAGACTTTACATTTTTTCTTTTAAATGCATTTGCTGATAACCCTTTAAAACTAATATGCAGTCAGGCTGATGCATCTTTATTCTTAAGCGTCTCTCAGTGCATTGATATTGTTTTTACTAATCTAATATCAAGAATCTCATCATGTGCATGCTGAGGTGTGGACTATATCTTTGTGTTAAATGGTATTGTTTTGTATATTGTATAATTGAAATACAGCCTCTTTCTGGTTACAAGTATTGGCTTAGAAGACTTCTCCTTGCATTGTATAATCAGGGCCAGTTCAATGGGGCATTTCATTAATTGAGAGCTCTTTCTAGGAGAAAATGCAGTAATTTTTAGTAGTGAATTGCATTTGTTGGTTTTTAACGAGTAAGAGTGCAGGGGGTTTAAACCCGCAATCCAGTGTGTTGAAGTATTTCACAACACTACCTCTAGCACATCTGGAAATAAATCCTCATAATGATTATTGCCCTTGGCATGTACCAAAAAATCAGTGAGCATATATATATATATCACTGTGTTGAAGCTAGAGACACAGAATATCTGCAAAGACATCCTAAATACAGTGTTCCTGCACCTTTGAACTCATCCAGAATGTATCGTTTTTTGAAAGGGATTGCTGTCAGAATGCACAACTGAATCCCAAACAGAATCTCTAGTCAAATGTGATCATTTGTGAAACAGGCAAATGAGTCTCTCAGGGGCCCATTGCTCATTTTCAGACACATGTATGCGATACTTTCACCATGTGTTGAGCAATAGGGATTAAAGATACCAGATGTAAGGTTTAAAAGTGATTCTGAGGTGCAACACATCAGCGATACAGCTAGGCATCTGAAATGCGGGGTTTGAGAGCCCTTCAAGGAACACCGTACCCTAAAGGTACCAGAAGTCCACTAGTGGACTTTGGTACTAATGCTTAGTACAAGCATTAAGTCACTGTCACCCCTGTTACAATGTGATTGCTACATATCTGCATTTGTTGGTTTTTAAGGAGTAAGAGTGCAGGGGGTTTAAACCTGCAATCCAGTGTGATGAAGTATTTCACAACACTACCTCTAGCACATCTGGAAATAAATCCTCATAATGATTATTGACTTGGGCATGTACCAAAAAATCAGTGAGCATATATATATATCACTGTGTTGAAGCTAGAGACACAGAATATCTGCAAAGACATCCTAAATACAGTGTTCCTGCAACTTTGAACTCATCCAGAATGTATCGTTTTTTGAAAGGGATTGCAGTCAGAATGCACAACTGAATCCCAAACAGAATCTCTAGTCAAATATGTTCATTTGTGAAACAGGCAAATGAGTCTCTCAGGGGCCCATTGCTCATTTTCAGACACATGTATGCGATACTTTTACCATGCTTGAGCAATAGGGATTAAAGATACCAGAGGTAAGGTTTAAAAGTGATTCTGAGGTGCAACACATCAGCGATACAGCTAGGCATCTGAAATGCGGGGTTTGAGAGCCCTTCAGGGAGCACCGTACCCTAAAGGTACCAGAAGTCCACTAGTGGACTTAGGTACTAATGCTTAATACAAGCATTAAGTCACTGTCACTCCTGTTACAATGTGATTGCTATATATCTTCCATTCCTTTCATTACCTTTTACTTTTTAAAATGAACTCAAATTGTGTATAATGTAATAATTTAAGTAGAATAAAGTAGAAGTCATTCTGAGGTGCCACATGTGAGGGATACAGCTAAGCATCTGAAATGTAGGGTTTGAGAGCCCTTTCAGGAGCACTGCATCCATTGAGACAGACCCGTGCATGTTAAACAAATGATCATTTCTTTCAGCATTAGAGACTAAATATACTAAACGTATGATGCTAAAACGTTATTTTCACATATATTAATGTAATAAATGATTGCTTATGCTTTATAAACAAATCTAATTAAAATAAAAGCTTAAGTTTTGTATTTATCTTTTACCATAGAACATGATTTTCTTTGTATTTCAAGCTCACAAAGTGACCAAATGACGCACTACATGATATAAGGAAGATTATCACATGCATATCGGTATTATCTTTCTTATGAAAATGCATTCCTTTCATTACCTTTTACTTTTAAAATGAACTCCAATTGTGTAGAATGTAATAATTTAAGTAGAATAGATTCCAATAATATAATGATCCAGTATGTTGCACTGGCCTGGTCAGCCTGGCCTGGGGGATGGTGCACATAGCACTTTCAGTGCTGGAGGTGTTAATGGGGGAGGTGTTGGAGATTGGCAGCTGTGGGGGATGGCTGGGTGAGTAGCTATCAGGGTTTGTAGCTTTTCCTTTGCATCTTGTCCTCTGTGGCCATGATTAAGAGGGACGGCCGGGGGCATTCGTATTGCATTCGTAAATTGCATTTGTTGGTTTTTAAGGAGTAATAGTGCAGGGGGTTTAAACCTGCAATCCAGTGTGATGAAGTATTTCACAACACTACCTCTAGCACATCTGGAAATAAAACCTCATAATGATTATTGCCCTGGGCATGTACCAAAAGATCAGGGAGCATATATATATATCACTGTGTTGAAGCTAGAGATACAGAATAACTGCAAACACATCCTAAATACAGTGTTCCTGCACCTTTGAACTCATCCAGAATGTATCGTTTTTTGAAAGGGATTGCTGTCAGAATGCACAACTGAATCCCAAACAGAATCTCTAGTCAAATATGATCATTTGTGAAACAGGCAAATGAGTCTCTCAGGGGCCCATTGCTCATTTTCAGACACATGTATGCGATACTTTTACCATGCGTTGAGCAATAGGGATTAAAGATACCAGAGGTAAGGTTTAAAAGTGATTCTGAGGTGCAACACATCAGCGATACAGCTAGGCATCTGAAATGCGGGGTTTGAGAGCCCTTCAGGGAGCACCGTACCCTAAAGGTACCAGAAGTCCACTAGTGGACTTAGGTACTAATGCTTAATACAAGCATTAAGTCACTGTCACCTCTGTTACAATGTGATTGCTACATATCTTCCATTCCTTTCATTACCTTTTACTTTTTAAAATGAACTCAAATTGTGTATAATGTAATAATTTAAGTAGAATAAAGTAGAAGTCATTCTGAGGTGCCACATGTGAGGGATACAGCTAAGCATCTGAAATGTAGGGTTTGAGAGCCCTTTCAGGAGCACTGCATCCATTGAGACAGACCCGTGCATGTTAAACAAATGATCATTTCTTTCAGCATTAGAGACTAAATATACTAAACGTATGATGCTAAAACGTTATTTTCACATATATTAATGTAATAAATGATTGCTTATGCTTTATAAACAAATCTAATTAAAATAAAAGCTTAAGATTTGTATTTATCTTGTACCATTGAACATGATTTTCTTTGTATTTCAAGCCCACAAAGTGACCAAATGACGCACTACATGATATAAGGAAGATTATCACATGCATATCGGTATTATCTTTCTTATGAAAATGCATTCCTTTCATTACCATTTACTTTTAAAATGAACTCCAATTGTGTAGAATGTAATAATTTAAGTAGAATAGATTCTAATAATATAATGATCAAGTGTGTTGCACTGGCCTGGTCAGCCTGGCCTGGGGGATGGTGCACATAGCACTTTCAGTGCTGGAGGTGTTAATGGGGGAGGTGTTGGAGATTGGCAGCTGTGGGGGATGGCTGGGTGAGTAGCTGTCAGGGTTTGTAGCTTTTCCTTTGCATCTTGTCCTCTGGGGCCATGATTAAGAGGGACGGCCGGGGGCATTCGTATTGCATTCGTAAATTGCATTTGTTGGTTTTTAAGGAGTAAGAGTGCAGGGGGTTTAAACCTGCAATCCAGTGTGTTAAAGTATTTCACAACACTACCTCTAGCACATCTGGAAATAAATCCTCATAATGATAATTGCCCTGGGCATGTACCAAAAAATCAGTGAGCATATATATATATATCACTGTGTTGAAGCTAGAGACACAGAATAACTGCAAACACATCATAAATACAGTGTTCCTGCACTTTGAACTCATCCAGAATGTATCGTTTTTTGAAAGGGATTGCAGTCAGAATGCACAACTGAATCCCAAACAGAAT
The DNA here is from genome assembly GCF_055471065.1 of Atractosteus spatula. NCBI lineage: Eukaryota > Metazoa > Chordata > Actinopteri > Semionotiformes > Lepisosteidae > Atractosteus > Atractosteus spatula. The sequence continues at coordinate 111,127 of NW_028296869.1, forward strand.
CTCTAGTCAAATATGTTCATTTGTGAAACAGGCAAATGAGTCTCTCAGGGGCCCATTGCTCATTTTCAGACACATGTATGCAATACTTTTACCATGCGTTGAGCAATAGGGATTAAAGATACCAGATGTAAGGTTTAAAAGTGATTCTGAGGTGCAACACATCAGCGATACAGCTAGGCATCTGAAATGCGGGGTTTGAGAGCCCTTCAAGGAACACCGTACCCTAAAGGTACCAGAAGTTTACTAGTGCAAACATTAAGTCACTGTAACCCCTGTTACTATGTGATTGCTACATATCTGCATTTGTTGGTTTTTAAGGAGTAAGAGTGCAGGGGGTTTAAACCTGCAATCCAGTGTGATGAAGTATTTCACAACACTACCTCTAGCACATCTGGAAATAAATCCTCATAATGATTATTGCCCTGGGCATGTACCAAAAAATCAGTGAGCATATATATATATATATCACTGTGTTGAAGCTAGAGACACAGAATAACTGCAAACACATCATAAATACAGTGTTCCTGCAACTTTGAACTCATCCAGAATGTATAGTTTTTTGAAAGGGATTGCTGTCAGAATGCACAACTGAATCCCAAACAGAATCTCTAGTCAAATGTGATCATTTGTGAAACAGGCAAATGAGTCTCTCAGGGGCCCATTGCTCATTTTCAGACACATGTATGCGATACTTTTACCATGCGTTGAGCAATAGGGATTAAAGATACCAGAGGTAAGGTTTAAAAGTGATTCTGAGGTGCAACACATCAGCGATACAGCTAGGCATCTGAAATGCGGGGTTTGAGAGCCCTTCAGGGAACACCGTACCCTAAAGGTACCAGAAGTCCACTAGTGGACTTAGGTACTGATGCTTAGTACAAGCATTAAGTCACTGTCACCCCTGTTACAATGTGATTGCTACATATCTTTCATTCCTTTCATTACCTTTTACTTTTAAAAATGAACTCAAATTGTGTATAATGTAATAATTTAAGCAGAATAACGTAGAAGTCATTCTGAGGTGCCACATGTGAGGGATACAGCTAGGCGTCTGAAATGCAGGGTTTGAGGGCCCTTTCAGGAGCACTGCATCCATTGAGACAGACCCGTGCATGTTAAACAAATAGATTCTAATAATATAATGATCTAGTGTGTTGCACTACTTCACTGCTTCACTGCTCTACGCCGTCTGGAAATATATCCTCAGACTGCTTACTGCCCTGGGCATGTACCAAGACATTACAGGAGAACATCTATATATGCCTCTGCGTTGAAGCAGGAGACACACATTTGCATCCGAAATACAGTGTTCCGGCACCTTTGACCTCATCCAGAACGTATCATTTCTTGAAAGGGATTGCTGTCCGAATGCACATCTGAATCCCAAACAGAATCTCTAGTAAAATACGATCAGTTGTGATGTCTAGTTTCAAGCATTAACATCCAAAGTATCTGTCTTAGGTGGGGCAGTAAATTTGCCAAGCCACCTGAAAGAATTACTTTTTCTAAAGATGTCTGTTGTAATTTACACACCTTGCTCCAAGGTCCAGTCAGTCAAAAGCATCTTTGTTAATTAGCCTCAGTGCCTTGATATTTTTAATTAATCTAATATCAGGAATATCACCATGTGCATGCTGAGCTGTGGAATGTATGTATTTTTTATGTACTGTAAAATCGAAATACCACCTCTTTCTGATTACTTATCCTTTATTGTATAATCAGGGCCAAATAAATCTAAATCAGTGTCACCTGCTGGGTTCAAAACGCCTTCAGGAGACACCAAATAGGAGGCACTGGACTATAAATACCCATCCATGTTATAACACACTCACCAAGGGTTTTTTAGTTTAACTCTGAGCTTTGAGATATTTAATACCTATGGTACCCATATTCACCCTTTATTTAAGGGAAGTACACATCCTAGACACACAGGAAACCCTCTCGCCCCAAGGGACGACCAGTACTTTGGATGGTCATGATTGAACCTGGCTTACAACAGACTTCTTTGGAAATGGTAATTCTTTCACATGGCTTGGCAAACTACCTGGCCCAGCTAAGACAGGTACTTTGGATGTTAATGCTTGAAACTAGACATCTTTGGATATGGTAATTCTTTCAGGTTGCTTAGCAAGCTCCCTGCTCCAGCTAAGACAGGTAGTTTGGATGTTAATGCTTGAAACTAGACATCTTTAGAAATGGTAATTCTTTCTGAGGGCTTGGGAAACTCTATTTCTTTGAATGCACCTGCACCGTTGAATATACTTTAAACCCATGCTTAGCCATGTTTTTAAAATTAAATTATAACGATTTCTGTGTTTGATAATGGTAGCAAAGGCTTCCTCCACCCACTGCTTTGCCAAAGGGGAGTGCTGTTTTCTGGGATGGGTAGAGTCTTTGCTCGGGGTAACTTTCTGCTGAGTGCAATATACCTTTCACTTTTCACCTGCAATCGAGACAGGAGGTACAGTAACTCTGAGACTTGACTAAGGTCCTGGATATTGAATCACCACTACGATCAAGAGGTAAGACTTTACATTTTTACTTTTAAATGCATTTGCTGATAACCTTTTAAAACTAATATGCAGTTAGGCAGATGCATCTTTATTCTTAAGCGTCTCTCAGTGCATTTATATTGTTTTTACTAATCTAATATCAAGAATATCACTGTGTTGAAGCTAGAGACACAGAATATCTGCAAACACATCCTAAATACAGTGTTCCTGCACCTTTGAACTCATCCAGAATGTATCGTTTTTTGAAAGGGATTGCTGTCAGAATGCACAACTGAATCCCAAACAGAATCTCTAGTCAAATGTGATCATTTGTGAATCAGGCAAATGAGTCTCTCAGGGGCCCATTGCTCATTTTCAGACACATGTATGCAATACTTTCACCATGTGTTGAGCAATAGGGATTAAAGATACCAGATGTAAGGTTTAAAAGTGATTCTGAGGTGCAACACATCAGCGATACAGCTGGGCATCTGAAATGCGGGGTTTGAGAGCCCTTCAGGGAACACCGTACCCTAAAGGTACCAGAAGTCCACTAGTGGACTTAGGTACTAATGCTTAGTACAAGCAAAAAGTCACTGTCACCCCTGTTACAATGTGATTGCTACATATCTTTCATTCCTTTCATTACCCTTTACTTTTAAAAATGAACTCAAATTGTGTATAATGTAATAATTTAAGTAGAATAAAGTAGAAGTCATTCTGAGGTGCCACATGTGAGGGATACAGCTAGGCATCTGAAATGCAGGGTTTGAGAGCCCTTTCAGGAGCACTGCATCCATTGAGACAGACCCGTGCATGTTAAACAAATAGATTCTAATAATATAATGATCCAGTGTGTTGCACTACTTCACTGCTTCACTGCTCTATGCCGTCTGGAAATAAATCCTCAGACTGCTTACTGCCCTGGGCATGTACCAAGAAATTACAGGAGCACATCAATATACAGTATATCACTGCGTTGAAGCAGGAGACACACAATCGCATCCTAAATACAGTGTTCCGGCACCTTTGACCTCATCCAGAACGTATCATTTCTTGAAAGGGATTGCTGTCCGAATGCACATCTGAATCCCAAACAGAATCTCTAGTAAAATACGATCAGTTGTGATGTCTAGTTTCAAGCATTAACATCCAAAGTACCTGTCTTAGGTGGGGCAGTAAATTTGCCAAGCCACCTGAAAGAATTACCATTTCTAAAGATGTCTGTTGTAATTTACACACCTTGCTCCAAGGTCCAGTCAGTCAAAAGCATCTTTATTAATTAGCCTCAGTGCCTTGATATTTTTTATTAATCTAATATCAGGAATCTCACCATGTGCATGCTGAGCTGTGGAAAGTATGTATTTTTTTATGTACTGTAAAATCGAAATACCACCTCTTTCTGGTTACTTATCCTTTATTGTATAATCAGGGCCAAGTAAAACTAAATCAGTGTCACCTGCTGGGTTCAAAACGCCTTCAGGGGACACCAAATAGGAGGCACTGGACTATAAATACCCATCCATGTTATAACACACTTACCAAGGGTTTTTTAGTTTAACTCTGAGCTTTGAGAGATTTAATACCTATGGTACCCATATTCACCCTTTATTTAAGGGAAGTACACATCCTAGACACACAGGAAACCCTCTCGCCCCAAGGGACGACCGGTACTTTGGATGGTCATGATTGAACCTGGCTTACAACAGACTTCTTTGGAAATGGTAATTCTTTCACATGGCTTGGCAAACTACCTGGCCCAGCTAAGACAGGTACTTTGGATGTTAATGCTTGAAGCTAGACATCTTTGGATATGGTAATTCTTTCAGGTGGCTTAGCAAACTCCCTGCTCCAGCTAAGACAGGTACTTTGGATGTTAATGCTTGAAACTAGACATCTTTAGAAATGGCAATTCTTTCTGAGGGCTTGGGAAACTCTATTTCTTTGAATGCACTTGCACCGTTGAATATACTTTAAACCCATGCTTAGCCATGTTTTTAAAATTAAATTATAACGATTTCTGTGTTTGATAATGGTAGCAAAGGCTTCCTCCACCCACTGCTTTGCCAAAGGGGAGTGCTGTTTTCTGGGAGGGGTGGAGTCTTTGCTCGGGGTAACTTTCTGCTGAGTGCAATATACCTTTCACTTTTCACCTGCAATCGAGACAGGAGGTACAGTAACTCTGAGACTTGACTAAGGTCCTGGATATTGAATCACCACTACGATCAAGAGGTAAGACTTTATATTTTTACTTTTAAATGCATTTGCTGATAACCTTTTAAAACTAATATGCAGTCAGGCAGATGCATCTTTATTCTTAAGCGTCTCTCAGTGCATTGATATTGTTTTTACTAATCTAATATCAAGAATCTCATCATGTGATTAATTGATTAATTGCAATAGTGTAACTGCAAATGAATATAGATGAGAATGTATGTTTGTTCATATGCAATGGCATGAGCAGTTTCTCATTGCAGTGGATTTTCAGGGCCAATTCATCTTCCATCTTATACTGAATATGAAAGGTAGTTGTTTCTATATGGACTCAGTCTTTGGAATTTGTATATATATATATTTCAGTGATCCCTCAGCCATTCCTTCTGTATTGTAATTCAATTTCTCTTTTAAAATTCCTTCCCCACTTCTAGGACCTGCAGTTGCTGAACTCCACAATGGCTCCTATTGGAAAGTCTGTGACTGAGACCAAGTAAGTGTTCACTTTTTTATGAAACCATTATTTATTTTGGAGCAATGACCAATTCTTATATAAATACAATGAAATCATTATGCTCAAACTATGAGAGAGAAAATTAAGGATAATTTAAGAAATCAGTCTTAGCTTGTTTCTATACACAGATGGTATAATTTATTTTCAAAGGAAACCCGCGAGGATTCCCCTGGTGTGCAAGATGTGCCTGAATACTTTTGATCAGCTTCCTGCTCACTTGAAGAGGGCGTGTATGAAGCACGCCACGGCAGAAGAGATCAGGATGGCCTCTCAACAGGCGAGGGAGGACATGATGAATCACCTGAAGAACGGGGTCATCGTGGATTACCACAGAATAGAAATTGTGTCTGGTGAGGCAAACAGGATAGCGGTTGTAAGACTGCTAGAGTCCTCGGGCCTTTTTGTACGTGGGAAGCCTGAAGACACATTGGCACGGTGAGATATTTTTAATATGTAAGGCTTCTGTAGTTTCTTTTTGAAATCATTGTTACAACATATTATGTAAAAGCATGTTGAAAAGAATCTACCTGCATTCCAGCGGCCCTGAGCAAGAGGCCACTGTCCAGGAGGAAGAGATGCCAGAGGCTGCTCCAGAAACTGAAGCAGAAGCGGAGGAGGAAGGGGAAGATGGGGAACAGTAAGACTCTCTGCTCAATAGGGTTTCTAGTGCTTTATTTTTTATTTGCACGTTGTATGTATAAAATTAGATTTTGTTTCACAGAGGCAAGAAAAAATGTAGCCTTAATTGGGATGTCAGTGAATTGGTAGATATACACATTCACACAGGGCCACATCTAAAGCCATTTTCTCCCAGAAGCCAACTAAGAAAACGGAAACACTTATAATACATGTAATTGTCCATGTGTCTTATATCTACAGGGTGTCAGTTAAAGGTAATCTAAAAGCTCTCCGAAAAAGAGTTGCCCTGGCTGGACTTTACAGAAAACACTCTCTTGATTCTCCTCTCCTGGCTGGCTTTAAACAATACCTTATCCAGGGCCTGGGAATGGTAAACTGCTCCAAGGAGGTAGGTATTTGGTACATGGTTTTACTCGGCTTAAACTTCACAGGATGTTGGTCATAAAAATAATGACTTTCTCTATATATGTTTTTCAGGTTGAAAATGTCTCCAGGTTCCTGTTTTTTATGGATCCATCAGATGTTTCCTTAAGTTTTCTGAAGGACATTTCCAAAATGCAGACATTTGTTTCCCAGTTGAAGATGACTGGGTTGTCTCACCAGACCATTGCAGGTTATATCATTAATATCAGCAGATTCCTGCTCTTCATCCGAAAAAACACTAACCTGCAAGTGGAGGATCCCAGTCTAGCTAAGAGTTTAATAGACTTCCAGAGCAATCTAAAGGATATAAAAAAGAGAAACAACAAGAGTGTCAGACAGGAAATAACCAGAAAGAGGTACTTTACTTATTAAATGTTGGTTCAACTTGTACTTGCTTTTCTATTCAAACACATGAATTTTGCCTTTTGGAGGCTGATAGTATTGTTCTCTCTCCCCCAGACTAACACAGCTGCAGAGTCCTCCACCTAAACTAAGCGATTGCTTGAAGGTGTTGAGTGTTGCAAAGAAAGATGTGCAGCGGATACTGGGCAAGACACACGCCTCTGCAGACATCACCACAAGTGAACGGATTGTTGTGATGCTTTACCTGCAGGCCATTCTCCAGCTGAAGCACCTTCAGCGCCCAGGGGTGGTAAAGAATATGACAGTAAGCATCCCTTCATACAACCAAGAATTTTGATTATAGATGTTCTTTTCGAGAAATTGTTTTTAATTAATATTTGTACTAAAAAAATCTTCTGAATTCAGGTCCTGGATTGGATACGGCGAAAAATTGTTGTGAATAAAAGTGGGCAAAACAGGGTAATAATCTCTGTCAAAGAGCGCATGGCTGCAACTCAGCGACTAGCTTCCTTTGCACTAAATGAAGAAGAGGAAAAGGTGAGTTGAAGGTTATATTTTGATATTTCATTGCTAAAAACTGTCTTTAGCATTCAATGGTATGTGAAGAATACTGCATTTAAACTGCATTTTTATTTTTTTTATTTTCTCAGATGTTTCACTGCTACTTCATTAACTTACGCTGTGATGCAAACTGCAGGATGGAAATAGAACATTTTTTTGTGTATGCAGGAGGAGAACCAGTTCACAATCCTACCTATGATCTGCGAAGACTGCATGAGAAGTAAATTGAATTATATAATTATTTTGATGTATTTTCTTTTTACTTTTCTGTGGCTTGAAAACAACTATTTTATATATGTTTGTTTTGCAGGTACCACCTACCACTGATTACTTGCTATGTTGCAAGAAGGGCATTTGAAATGGAAATAAAGAAGCTACCTATTGATCAGAAAACTGTCCTGAATGATTATTTAGGTGTTTCAAATGGAACTGTTGAAAACCTAGCCAGAAGGCTGACAGATGAGGACATGTGCTCAGCCAGCGAACTAATTCATGGCATTGTAGAAGCAGGATCTCTGTAAGTGTCACAGTGATATCCAAATTCAGTATTTGAAAGTCAATATTTAGGATAAACATAAATTTCTCATATTTTTTTAAACTTCAGTTCATCATCAGGAGAGCAATCTTCAGGCTATGGACAAGAACGTACAGCTGCTATACGGTAAGTTTTAATTCAATATCCCTCTTTCAGTTACCTTTTAGCCACTCTGTCTTAGATCTGAGATATTTAAGTTTTCTTTTTATAAATAGGTCCACTGTGGCAGCTGCTGCATATAGATGCCCAAAGATGGATGATGCTGCAGCCTTCCAGAAGCTGATACAGATTTTTCCCGTGACATTAGATGGGCAGCCTCCTAGAAAGAAAGAGCGCCTGAGAGTGACCGGCATTCACGATCGCCACTGTTACAATAGATGGAGAGCTGAGCAGAGGAAAAGGAGGCAACAGAACATATTCGGTAAGAACAGGATTTCTTCCCTTTTTAAAGAGTAATATTTCAAGAGTCTATTACTGGATATATTCTTTGGGTGGATTTCTGATATCTCACTACAGATCAATACAATAGACGGTTACCAACAGAAAGCCAAGTGACCCATTATATAGAAAAAATGGGATGGTCAACCAATACACCAGCTGTGTCCGAGGTACTTCAGAACTGGAAGCCGCATGTAGAAGTCCAACCAAATGGCAAGGACATTGAAAATCTGGTAAAACTCCAAACCTGGAGAGGCCTGCACATCGTTGACGATCCTGTGAAAGGGAAGAAGGTTATAACTTCCAGGCGTTTCCAGAAGGGAGAGGTGGTATGTGATTACCATGGCAAGGTTATCACAAAGACAGCTGGAGAAGCCCTAATGGCACAGATGGCAGAAGGAGACATGGGATATCTATTCTTTTTTGATGGACCTAAACAAAAAATGTGCATTGATTCGCGTGAAGAACACTGCACCTGCCACCCGGATATGGACACAATTGGAAGGCGCATAAATCATTCAAACAAAAAAGCCAACCTCAGACCAATTAAAGAATCTTTTGTAATTGACGAAAAGACTGACATAACAATTCTGTTCTTGGCAAAAAGAGAGATTGTAGTGGGAGAAGAGCTCCTATATGATTACGGTGTCTCCAGGAAGTCGTTTAATGGAGAAGGACAATCTCTGGAGTGGTTGGACGAATGATCATAAAATAAAGCTTTTATCTCCTCTGCCTCTCCACGGCAGAGGAGATCAGGATGACCTCTCAACAGGCGAGGAAGGACATGATAAATCACCTGAAAAACGGGGTCATCGTGGATTACAACAGAATAGAGATCGTGTCTGGTGAGGCAAACAGGACAGTGGTTGTAAGACTGCTGGAGTCCTTGGGCCTTTTTGTACATGGGAAGCCTGAAGACACATTGGCACGGTGAGATATTTTTAATTTGTAAGGCTTCTGTAGTTTCTTTTTGAAATCATTGTTACAACATATTATGTAAAAGCATGTTGAAAAGAATCTACCTAATAAAATAAAATAAATATGCCAACCTGTATCACAATCACAAACCCCTACTCTTAAGGGCGCTCCAGCCCTTCCTGATTTGCCTCATTCCCCGCATCTGTTCCTTGTTCCTACCCTGTTTCAGTTCAACTTTAAAAGCCAGGCGCTCACTTCACTCGAGGCTCTGCACCTGATCTCCGCATCGTGTGAGCCCGGGTCCTGGTTGTGCCTGGCTCCGTTGTGTTTTTAGCTTCCTGCTCCTGTTCCTGTTCCATTTGTTACTGCTAAAAAATGCCACATGCTTTAAACAAAACAAAAAAAGATTTAAAGATGTGAACCATTTCTTAAATTTGTTGACACTATCTGAACAGCACAGCATTCCCAGAATGGACAATGGAGTTTTCAGCAGCATTAGACGGGCAGCCTCTTGGGAAGAGAGAAGGAATGAGACCGACTGGACTTCATTAATGACACCGTTCTTATTGAAAGAGAACAGAAAGATAAGTCTGGATAATAATTCTTACTCTGATTTTATTATTATTTTCTTTCATTATCTACAAAATAGATTTTTGATAAGCTTCTTTTGAAACTGCCCAACATTACCAAACAGAAGATTGTTTTGGCAGGACACCATTTGTGCATCAAAAGCACCGGAGAGGTGTATATGACAGCCTATTTTCTGCCACTGAAATACTAATTGCTTCATTTCAGTTCATCCTTAGGCGAGCAGAAGAAAAAGAAGTTTGATGGAATTGGATGGAATTCCTCTTGGGAAGAAAGATAACAGAGACTGACTGGACTTCAAGAACAGCACCTTTCTGATTCACAGCGAACAGAACACAAAAGATGAGTCTAGGGAACAATTGCTTTATTTTCTTAATTAAAATTTCTGAAATGTTTAAGGACAACAGCAATGAACATTGTTAATGAGTTAGAGGTTAGATAGACCTGTATTTCCAGTGGTTTGTCATTTCGACAATGTTTTAAAATTGAATTTCTATAAAGTGGACACCCTTGACATACACAAAATGAAACCATTTCATTTTCATTTTGGAGCTAAACTGCAGGAAACATTTTTTCAGTAAACTGTTAAAAGCATATTATGGTCTGAAAGCCAAGATATTATTTGTGACCACATTAATTAATTACTTTTTAAACTGTAAAGCAATAATCTGCCAACATGGCTAGTTTCTATCACTGAGCTGGGATTTCTAGTTACGACAGAGATCAGTTTCTTAAACAGAATAAAATTGTCTCCATCCTGGAAATTCAGTCACGAATTTGAATAGGGCTTATGGTATTTGATCAGTTTCACAGCCTAATTCTACTGTATTCGTTTTTTAAATGATTCACAATTGTGAATATTAGAAATATTAATGCACAGAGTTCCTTAGGCTTTTATTTTTTAATTTTGTTGTCAACACAATCATAATGATTATGCATATGCTATTTTTTGTAGCTGTCACCTGCCATTCACTACCAGAAAAGATGCAAGGATGTACATGAAGAGGTGTGATGACCACGACGACAGTGCCGTGGCTCAGGACGAAATCACAAATTTTCACCTGCCTAACACCTTTGGAAGAAGAAATCAATAATACAGAAAAACCTCCAAACTATTTTTCTAATTGTATTATGTTAGCATACCCAGAGGGGTTGGGCAGCCAGTTGATCTTGGACCCCTAGAGGTTTTTTTTTCCTCCTAACTAAGGAGTTTTTGGTTCCTCTCCTCAGTTATCTTCTGGCTTTTACTCTTTCACATCATGTATCATCACCCAGCTATGTTAAGTGCCCCAGGTCAACCTTGTTATGAAAGATGTTATATAAAAATCAATTGAATTTAATTATACTAGTTGTGAATGCTGTCATATTTTATTGCCATAATTTCTAAAAAAATAATAAACATTATTGTGCAATTAGCTTTTTCAAGCTTTTGATTATCTATATAATTTCAATACAACTTCTAATTGTGATCATCATGAACAATGACTGCTTCTTGTTTTGGGATTAAAATAAATTTTTATAACTAAAAAATGTATGAAACAAACTGTGAGATTGCAATATATTAAAATTGGCCCCTCATTGTTCTGTGATTCTTACCAATTGCGCAGACCACAGCAGGTCAAAGGAATTCACAGATAACTCTACTCTGAGAATTTGGTAAGTTTAGTGAGGAGTGTTTAGTGAAGCGAC
>NW_028296869.1:127500-130000 GCF_055471065.1 Atractosteus spatula
GCCGATCGTAAAAAAGACTAAGTCCCCCGGGTGACCAGGCCCCTATAAAGCCGGTCGTAAAAAAGACTAAGTCCCCCGGGTGACCAGGCCCCTATAAAGCCGATCGTAAAAAAGACTAAGTCCCCCGGGTGACCAGGCCCCTATAAAGCCGATCGTAAAAAAGACTAAGTCCCCCGGGTGACCAGGCCCCTATAAAGCCGATCGTAAAAAAGACTAAGTCCCCCGGGTGACCAGGCCCCTTTAAAGCCGATCGTAAAAAAGACTAAGTCCCCCGGGTGACCAGGCCCCTATAAAGCCGATCGTAAAAAAGACTAAGTCCCCCGGGTGACCAGGCCCCTATAAAGCCGATCGTAAAAAAGACTAAGTCCCCCGGGTGACCAGGCCCCTATAAAGCCGATCGTAAAAAAGACTAAGTCCCCCGGGTGACCAGGCCCCTTTAAAGCCGATCGTAAAAAAGACTAAGTCCAGCGGGTGACCAGGCGTCCCGAATCTGTCGGGGGTGACCAGGTGGCCGGCCCGCTGGACGGCGCTGAATGGGTCTAAATAATCGGAAGGGGGCTTAAGTCTGCAGCAGGGGGCATGGCCGGAGTCCATCCCCAGGCGGGGGGCATATTTCCCGGGCAGGGAGGCTTGGATCCCCCTGTCTGAACCGAAAGCACTGCTCGCGGTCGAACCGGGAGCCGGGTGCCTCAGACGCCGCTGCTGTGGTGCTTTTCCCCTTTTCACAAGCCTGGAGGCTTGGCCCAGGCCTAGCAGGAGGCATGCAACCGCCTGAGAGCGCTCCCGGGGTGAAAAAAAGACTTTTTCGTTTTCATGGAGCTTTTAAGGGGATGAATCCACCCCGCTCAAGCCCAGGCAGAGCTCCACAAGCTGGGCTTGGATTCCAGGTTCGCTCCCTTGCAGGCACCGGGTACGGAAGTTGCGGTGGCGTATCTCCGGGTATGTGGGAGTACCGAAAGTCGAGTGGTGTGGTCCCGGGTATGTGGGAGGACCGATTCTGGAGTGGTGTGGTCCCGGGTATGTGGCAGGACCGAAACTCGGGTGGCTTTGTCCCAGGCACGTGGGCAGGCCGAGTCAGCGGTGGCGTGGTCCCGGGTACGAGGGAGAGGCCGAAACAGGGGTGGCCTCTCCCCAGGCACGCAGGGAGCCTGTCAGAGGGCGGCCAGCCCCGCAGCTGTGCGGGGGGCGCCCTCGGCACCCCGGCCTGCCCCAGGGCAGGCGGGGGAGCCTGACAGAGGGCGGCCAGCCCCGCAGGTGTGCGGGGGGCGCCCTCGGCACCCCGGCCTGCCCCAGGGCAGGCGGGGGAGCCTGACAGAGGGCGGCCAGCCCCGCAGGTGTGCGGGGGGCGCCCTCGGCACCCCGGCCTGTCCCAGGGCAGGCGGGGGAGCCTGACAGAGGGCGGCCAGCCCCGCAGGTGTGCGGGGGGCGCCCTCGGCACCCCGGCCTGCCCCAGGGCAGGCGGGGGAGCCTGACAGAGGGCGGCCAGCCCCGCAGGTGTGCGGGCTGAGCCCTCGGCACCCCGGCCTGTCCCAGGGCAGGCGGGGGAGCCTGACAGAGGGCGGCCAGCCCCGCAGGTGTGCGGGGGGCGCCCTCGGCACCCCGGCCTGCCCCAGGGCAGGCGGGGGAGCCTGACAGAGAGCGGCCAGCCCCGCAGGTGTGCGGGGGGCGCCCTCGGCACCCCGGCCTGCCCCAGGGCAGGCGGGGGAGCCTGACAGAGGGCGGCCAGCCCCGCAGCTGTGCGGGCTGAGCCCTCGGCACCCCGGCCTGCCCCAGGGCAGGCGGGGGAGCCTGACAGAGGGCGGCCAGCCCCGCAGGTGTGCGGGGGGCGCCCTCGGCACCCCGGCCTGCCCCAGGGCAGGCGGGGGAGCCTGACAGAGGGCGGCCAGCCCCGCAGGTGTGCGGGCTGAGCCCTCGGCACCCCGGCCTGCCCCAGGGCAGGCGGGGGAGCCTGACAGAGGGCGGCCAGCCCCGCAGGTGTGCGGGGGGCGCCCTCGGCACCCCGGCCTGCCCCAGGGCAGGCGGGGGAGCCTGACAGAGGGCGGCCAGCCCCGCAGCTGTGCGGGCTGAGCCCTCGGCACCCCGGCCTGCCCCAGGGCAGGCGGGGGAGCCTGACAGAGGGCGGCCAGCCCCGCAGCTGTGCGGGCTGAGCCCTCGGCACCCCGGCCTGCCCCAGGGCAGGCGGGGGAGCCTGACAGAGGGCGGCCAGCCCCGCAGGTGTGCGGGCTGCGCCCTCGGCACCCCGGCCTGCCCCAGGGCAGGCGGGGGAGCCTGACAGAGGGCGGCCAGCCCCGCAGGTGTGCGGGGGGCGCCCTCGGCACCCCGGCCTGTCCCAGGGCAGGCGGGGGAGCCTGACAGAGGGCGGCCAGCCCCGCAGGTGTGCGGGGGGCGCCCTCGGCACCCCGGCCTGACCCAGGGCAGGCGGGGGAGCCTGACAGAGGGCGGCCAGCCCCGCAGGTGTGCGGGGGGCGCCCTCGGCACCCCGGCCTGCCCCAGGGCAGGC
>NW_028296869.1:140000-142500 GCF_055471065.1 Atractosteus spatula
AGGCCCCTATAAAGCCGATCGTAAAAAAGACTAAGTCCCCCGGGTGACCAGGCCCCTATAAAGCCGATCGTAAAAAAGACTAAGTCCCCCGGGTGACCAGGCCCCTTTAAAGCCGATCGTAAAAAAGACTAAGTCCCCCGGGTGACCAGGCCCCTATAAAGCCGATCGTAAAAAAGACTAAGTCCCCCGGGTGACCAGGCCCCTATAAAGCCGATCGTAAAAAAGACTAAGTCCCCCGGGTGACCAGGCCCCTATAAAGCCGATCGTAAAAAAGACTAAGTCCCCCGGGTGACCAGGCCCCTTTAAAGCCGATCGTAAAAAAGACTAAGTCCAGCGGGTGACCAGGCGTCCCGAATCTGTCGGGGGTGACCAGGTGGCCGGCCCGCTGGACGGCGCTGAATGGGTCTAAATAATCGGAAGGGGGCTTAAGTCTGCAGCAGGGGGCATGGCCGGAGTCCATCCCCAGGCGGGGGGCATATTTCCCGGGCAGGGAGGCTTGGATCCCCCTGTCTGAACCGAAAGCACTGCTCGCGGTCGAACCGGGAGCCGGGTGCCTCAGACGCCGCTGCTGTGGTGCTTTTCCCCTTTTCACAAGCCTGGAGGCTTGGCCCAGGCCTAGCAGGAGGCATGCAACCGCCTGAGAGCGCTCCCGGGGTGAAAAAAAGACTTTTTCGTTTTCATGGAGCTTTTAAGGGGATGAATCCACCCCGCTCAAGCCCAGGCAGAGCTCCACAAGCTGGGCTTGGATTCCAGGTTCGCTCCCTTGCAGGCACCGGGTACGGAAGTTGCGGTGGCGTATCTCCGGGTATGTGGGAGTACCGAAAGTCGAGTGGTGTGGTCCCGGGTATGTGGGAGGACCGATTCTGGAGTGGTGTGGTCCCGGGTATGTGGCAGGACCGAAACTCGGGTGGCTTTGTCCCAGGCACGTGGGCAGGCCGAGTCAGCGGTGGCGTGGTCCCGGGTACGAGGGAGAGGCCGAAACAGGGGTGGCCTCTCCCCAGGCACGCAGGGAGCCTGTCAGAGGGCGGCCAGCCCCGCAGCTGTGCGGGGGGCGCCCTCGGCACCCCGGCCTGCCCCAGGGCAGGCGGGGGAGCCTGACAGAGGGCGGCCAGCCCCGCAGGTGTGCGGGGGGCGCCCTCGGCACCCCGGCCTGCCCCAGGGCAGGCGGGGGAGCCTGACAGAGGGCGGCCAGCCCCGCAGGTGTGCGGGGGGCGCCCTCGGCACCCCGGCCTGTCCCAGGGCAGGCGGGGGAGCCTGACAGAGGGCGGCCAGCCCCGCAGGTGTGCGGGGGGCGCCCTCGGCACCCCGGCCTGCCCCAGGGCAGGCGGGGGAGCCTGACAGAGGGCGGCCAGCCCCGCAGGTGTGCGGGCTGAGCCCTCGGCACCCCGGCCTGTCCCAGGGCAGGCGGGGGAGCCTGACAGAGGGCGGCCAGCCCCGCAGGTGTGCGGGGGGCGCCCTCGGCACCCCGGCCTGCCCCAGGGCAGGCGGGGGAGCCTGACAGAGAGCGGCCAGCCCCGCAGGTGTGCGGGGGGCGCCCTCGGCACCCCGGCCTGCCCCAGGGCAGGCGGGGGAGCCTGACAGAGGGCGGCCAGCCCCGCAGCTGTGCGGGCTGAGCCCTCGGCACCCCGGCCTGCCCCAGGGCAGGCGGGGGAGCCTGACAGAGGGCGGCCAGCCCCGCAGGTGTGCGGGGGGCGCCCTCGGCACCCCGGCCTGCCCCAGGGCAGGCGGGGGAGCCTGACAGAGGGCGGCCAGCCCCGCAGGTGTGCGGGCTGAGCCCTCGGCACCCCGGCCTGCCCCAGGGCAGGCGGGGGAGCCTGACAGAGGGCGGCCAGCCCCGCAGGTGTGCGGGGGGCGCCCTCGGCACCCCGGCCTGCCCCAGGGCAGGCGGGGGAGCCTGACAGAGGGCGGCCAGCCCCGCAGCTGTGCGGGCTGAGCCCTCGGCACCCCGGCCTGCCCCAGGGCAGGCGGGGGAGCCTGACAGAGGGCGGCCAGCCCCGCAGCTGTGCGGGCTGAGCCCTCGGCACCCCGGCCTGCCCCAGGGCAGGCGGGGGAGCCTGACAGAGGGCGGCCAGCCCCGCAGGTGTGCGGGCTGCGCCCTCGGCACCCCGGCCTGCCCCAGGGCAGGCGGGGGAGCCTGACAGAGGGCGGCCAGCCCCGCAGGTGTGCGGGGGGCGCCCTCGGCACCCCGGCCTGTCCCAGGGCAGGCGGGGGAGCCTGACAGAGGGCGGCCAGCCCCGCAGGTGTGCGGGGGGCGCCCTCGGCACCCCGGCCTGACCCAGGGCAGGCGGGGGAGCCTGACAGAGGGCGGCCAGCCCCGCAGGTGTGCGGGGGGCGCCCTCGGCACCCCGGCCTGCCCCAGGGCAGGTGGGGGAGCCTGACAGAGGGCGGCCAGCCCCGCAGGTGTGCGGGGGGCGCCCTCGGCACCCCGGCCTGCCCCAGGGCAGGCGGGGGAGCCTGACAGAGGGCGGCCAGCCCCGCAGGTGTGCGGGCTGAGCCCTCG
>NW_028296869.1:152500-175000 GCF_055471065.1 Atractosteus spatula
GCAGTAAGCAGTCTGAGGATATATTTCCAGACGGCATAGAGCAGTGAAGCAGTGAAGTAGTGCAACACACTGGATCATTATATTATTAGAATCTATTTGTTTAACATGCACGGGTCTGTCTCAATGGATGCAGTGCTCCTGAAAGGGCTCTCAAACCCTGCATTTCAGATGATTAGCTGTATCCCTCACATGTGGCACCTCAGAATGACTTCTACTTTATTCTGCTTAAATTATTACATTATACATAATTTGAGTTCATTTTTAAAAGTAAAAGGTAATGAAAGGAATGAAAGATATGTAGCAATCACATTGTAACAGGGGTGACAGTGACTTTTTGCTTGTACTAAGCATTAGTACCTAAGTCCACTAATGGACTTCTGGTACCTTTAGGGTACAGTGTTCCCTGAAGGGCTCTCAAACCCCGCATTTCAGATGCATAGCTGTATCGCTGATGTGTTGCACCTCAGAATCACTTTTAAACCTTACCTCTGGTATCTTTAATCCCTATTGCTCAACACATGGTGAAAGTATCGCATACATGTGTCTGAAAATGAGCAATGGGCCCCTGAGAGACTCATTTGCCTGTTTCACAAATGATCACATTTGACTAGAGATTCTGTTTGGGATTCAGTTGTGCATTCTGACAGCAATCCCTTTCAAAAAACGATACATTCTGGATGAGTTCAAAGTTGCAGGAACACTGTATTTAGGATGTCTTTGCAGATATTCTGTGTCTCTAGCTTCAACACAGTGATATATATATATGCTCACTGATTTTTTGGTACATGCCCAAGTCAATAATCATTATGAGGATTTATTTCCAGATGTGCTAGAGGTAGTGTTGTGAAATACTTCATCACACTGGATTGCAGGTTTAAACCCCCTGCACTCTTACTCCTTAAAAACCAACAAATGCAGATATGTAGCAATCACATTGTAACAGGGGTGACAGTGACTTAATGCTTGTACTAAGCATTAGTACCAAAGTCCACTAGTGGACTTCTGGTACCTTTAGGGTACGGTGTTCCTTGAAGGGCTCTCAAACCCCGCATTTCAGATGCCTAGCTGTATCGCTGATGTGTTGCACCTCAGAATCACTTTTAAACCTTACATCTGGTATCTTTAATCCCTATTGCTCAACACATGGTGAAAGTATCGCATACATGTGTCTGAAAATGAGCAATGGGCCCCTGAGAGACTCATTTGCCTGTTTCACAAATGATCACATTTGACTAGAGATTCTGTTTGGGATTCAGTTGTGCATTCTGACAGCAATCCCTTTCAAAAAACGATACATTCTGGATGAGTTCAAAGGTGCAGGAACACTGTATTTAGGATGTCTTTGCAGATATTCTGTGTCTCTAGCTTCAACACAGTGATATATATATATATATGCTCACTGATTTTTTGGTACATGCCAAGGGCAATAATCATTATGAGGATTTATTTCCAGATGTGCTAGAGGTAGTGTTGTGAAATACTTCAACACACTGGATTGCGGGTTTAAACCCCCTGCACTCTTACTCGTTAAAAACCAACAAATGCAATTCACTACTAAAAATTACTGCATTTTCTCCTAGAAAGAGCTCTCAATTAATGAAATGCCCCATTGAACTGGCCCTGATTATACAATGCAAGGAGAAGTCTTCTAAGCCAATACTTGTAACCAGAAAGAGGCTGTATTTCAATTATACAATATACAAAACAATACCATTTAACACAAAGATATAGTCCACACCTCAGCATGCACATGATGAGATTCTTGATATTAGATTAGTAAAAACAATATCAATGCACTGAGAGACGCTTAAGAATAAAGATGCATCAGCCTGACTGCATATTAGTTTTAAAGGGTTATCAGCAAATGCATTTAAAAGAAAAAATGTAAAGTCTTACCTCTTGATCGTAGTGGTGATTCAATATCCAGGACCTTAGTCAAGTCTCAGAGTTACTGTACCTCCTGTCTCAATTACAGGTGAAAAGTGAAAGGTATATTGCACTCAGCAGAAAGTTACCCCGAGCAAAGATTCCACCCATCCCAGAAAACAGCACTCCCATTTGGCAAAGCAGTGGGTGGAGGAAGCCTTTGCTACCATTATCAAACACAGAAATCGTTATAATTTAATTTTAAAAACATGGCTAAGCATGGGTTTAAAGTATATTCAACGGTGCAGGTGCATTCAAAGAAATAGAGTTTCCCAAGCCCTCAGAAAGAATTACCATTTCTAAAGATGTCTAGTTTCAAGCATTAACATCCAAACTACCTGTCTTAGCTGGAACAGGGAGTTTGCTAAGCCACCTGAAAGAATTACCATATCCAAAGATGTCTAGTTTCAAGCATTACCATCCAAAGTACCTGTCTTAGCTGGGCCAGGTAGTTTGCCAAGCCATGTGAAAGAATTACCATTTCCAAAGAAGTCTGTTGTAAGCCAGGTTCAATCATGACCATCCAAAGTACCGGTCGTCCCTTTGGGCGAGAGGGTTTCCTGTGTGTCTAGGATGTGTTCTTCCCTTAAACTTGGCCCTGATTATACAATAAAGGATAAGTAACCAGAAAGAGGTGGTATTTCGATTTTACAGTACATAAAAAATACATACATTCCACAGTGTTACAATATCACATTCCTGATATTAGATTAATAAAAAATATCAAGGCACTGAGGCTAATTAATAAAGATGCTTTTGACTGACTGGACCTTGGAGCAAGGTGTGTAAATTACAACAGACATCTTTAGAAATGGTAAATCTTTCAGGTGGCTTGGCAAATTTACTGCCCCACCTAAGACAGATACTTTGGATGTTAATGCTTGAAACTAGACATCACAACTGATCGTATTTTACTAGAGATTCTGTTTGGGATTCAGATGTGCATTCGGACAGCAATCCCTTTCAAGAAATGATACGTTCTGGATGAGGTCAAAGGTGCTGGAACACTGTATTTCGGATGCGAATGTGTGTCTGCATTTGTTGGTTTTTAAGGAGTAAGAGTGCAGGGGGTTTAAACCTGCAATCCAGTGTGATGAAGTATTTCACAACACTACCTCTAGCACATCTGGAAATAAATCCTCATAATGATTATTGCCCTGGGCATGTACCAAAAAATCAGTGAGCATATATATATATATATCACTGTGTTGAAGCTAGAGACACAGAATAACTGCAAACACATCATAAATACAGTGTTCCTGCAACTTTGAACTCATCCAGAATGTATCGTTTTTTGAAAGGGATTGCAGTCAGAATGCACAACTGAATCCCAAACAGAATCTCTAGTCAAATATGTTCATTTGTGAAACAGGCAAATGAGTCTCTCTGGGGCCCATTGCTCATTTTCAGACACATGTATGCAATACTTTTACCATGCGTTGAGCAATAGGGATTAAAGATACCAGATGTAAGGTTTAAAAGTGATTCTGAGGTGCAACAGATCAGCGATACAGCTAGGCATCTGAAATGCGGGGTTTGAGAGCCCTTCAGGGAACACCGTACCCTAAAGGTACCAGAAGTCAACTAGTGGACTTAGGTACTAATGCTTAGTACAAGCATTAAGTCACTGCCACCCCTGTTACAATGTGATTGCTACATATCTTCCATTCCTTTCATTACCTTTTACTTTTAAAAATGAACTCAAATTGTGTATAATGTAATAATTTAAGTAGAATAAAGTAGAAGTCATTCTGAGGTGCCACATGTGAGGGATACAGCTAGGCATCTGAAATGCAGGGTTTGAGAGCCCTTTAAGGAGCACTGCATCCATTGAGACAGACCCGTGCATGTTAAACAAATACATTCTAATAATATAATGATCCAGTGTGTTGCACTACTTCACTGCTTCACTGCTCTATGCCGTCTGGAAATAAATCCTCAGACTGCTTACTGCCCTGGGCATGTACCAAGACATTACAGGAGCACATCTATATATGCCACTGCCCTGGGCATGTACCAAGACATTACAGGAGACACACAATCGCATCCGAAATACAGTGTTCCAGCACCTTTGACCTCATCCAGAACGTATCATTTCTTGAAAGGGATTGCTGTCAGAATGCACAACTGAATCCCAAACAGAATCTCTAGTCAAATATGATCATTTGTGAAACAGGCAAATGAGTCTCTCAGGGGCCCATTGCTCATTTTCAGACACATGTATGCAATACTTTCACCATGCGTTGGGCAATAGGGATTAAAGATACCAGAGGTAAGGTTTAAAAGTGATTCTGAGGTGCAACACATCAGCGATACAGCTAGGCATCTGAAATGCGGGGTTTGAGAGCCCTTCAGGGAACACCGTACCCTAAAGGTACCAGAAGTTTACTAGTACAAGAATTAAGTCACAGTCATCCCTGTTACAATGTGATTGCTACATATCTGCATTTGTTGGTTTTTAAGGAGTAAGAGTGCAGGGGGTTTAAACCTGCAATCCAGTGTGATGAAGTATTTCACAACACTACCTCTAGCACATCTGGAAATAAATCCTCATAATGATTATTGCCCTGGGCATGTACCAAAAAATCAGTGAGCATATATATATATATAAACACATCCTAAATACAGTGCTCCTGCACCTAACCGTAACCCTAACCTACCTAATGATTTAAGTAGAATAGATTCTTATTATGTAATGATAAAGTGTGTTGCACTACTTCACTGCATCAAAGCTGTATGCCGTCTGGAAATAAATCCTCAGTCTACTTATTGCCCTGGGCATGTACCTATAAATCACTGAGCATATATATATATATCACTGTGTTGAAGCTAGAGACACAGAATCACTGCAAACACATCCTAAACACAGTGTTCTTGCACCTTTGACCTCATCCAGAACGTAACATTCTTCGAAAGGGATTGCTGTCCAAATGCACATCTGAATCCCAAACAGAATCTCTAGTAAAATATGATAATTTGTGAAACAGGCAAATGAGTGTCACAGGGGCCCATTCCTTATTGTTAGACACATATATACAAAGCTTTCACCATGCATTAAGCAATAGGGATTATAGACACCACAGGTAAGGTTAGAAGTCATTCTGAGGTGCCACATTTGAAGGATACAGCTAGGCATCTGAAATGCAGGGTTTGAGAGCCCTTCAGGAGCAATGCATCCTTTGAGACACACCTGTGCATGTTAAACAAATGATCATTTCCTTCAGCATTAGGGACTAAATATACTAAACGTATGATTCTAAAATGTTATTTTCACATATATTAATGTAATGTAATGCTTATGCTTTATAAACAAATCTAATTAAAAAAAGCTTAAGTTTTGTATTTATCTTGTACCATAGAACATGATTTTCTTTGTATTTCAAGCCCACAAAGTGTGCAAATGACGCACTACATGATATAAGGACGATTATCACATGCATATCGATATTATCTTTCTTATGAAAATACATTCCTTTCATTACCTTTTACTTTTTAAAATGAACTCAAATTGTGTATAATGTAATAATTTAAGTAGAATAGATTCTAATCATATAATGATCCAGTGTGTTGCACTAGTTCACTGCTTCACTGCTCTATGCCGTCTGGAAATAAATCCTCAGACTGCTTACTGCCCTGGGCATGTACCAAGAAATTACAGGAACACATCAATATACAGTATATCACTGCGTTGAAGCAGGAGACACACAATCGCATCCTAAATACAGTGTTCCAGCACCTTTGACCTCATCCAGAACGTATCATTTCTTGAAAGGGATTGCTGTCCGAATGCACATCTGAATCCTAAACAGAATCTCTAGTAAAATACGATCAGTTGTGATGTCTAGTTTCAAGCATTAACATCCAAAGTACTTGTCTTAGGTGGGGCAGTAAATTTGCCAAGCCACCTGAAAGAATTACCATTTCTACAAATGTCTGTTGTAATTTACACACCTTGCTCCAAGGTCCAGTCAGTCAAAAGCATCTTTATTAATTAGCTTCAGTACCTTGATATTTTTTATTAATCTAATATCAGGAATCTCACCATGTGCACGCTGAGCTGTGGAATATATGTATTTTTTATGTACTGTAAAATTGAAATACCACCTCTTTCTGGTTACTTATCCTTTATTGTATAATCAGGGCCAAGTTTAAGGGAAGAACACATCCTAGACACACAGGAAACCCTCTCGCCCAAAGGGACGACCGGTACTTTGGATGGTCATGATTGAACCTGGCTTACAACAGACTTCTTTGGAAATGGTAATTCTTTCACATGGCTTGGCAAACTACCTGGCCCAGCTAAGACAGGTACTTTGGATGGTAATGCTTGAAACTAGACATCTTTGGATATGGTAATTCTTTCAGGTGGCTTAGCAAACTCCCTGCTCCAGCTAAGACAGGTAGTTTGGATGTTAATGCTTGAAACTAGACATCTTTAGAAATGGTAATTCTTTCTGAGGGCTTGGGAAACTCTATTTCTTTGAATGCACCTGCACCGTTGAATATACTTTAAACCCATGCTTAGCCATGTTTTTAAAATTAAATTATAACGATTTCTGTGTTTGATAATGGTAGCAAAGGCTTCCTCCACCCACTGCTTTGCCAAAGGGGAGTGCTGTTTTCTGGGATGGGTGGAATCTTTGCTCGGGGTAACTTTCTGCTGAGTGCAATATACCTTTCACTTTTCACCTGTAATTGAGACAGGAGGTACAGTAACTCTGAGACTTGACTAAGGTCCTGGATATTGAATCACCACTACGATCAAGAGGTAAGACTTTACATTTTTTCTTTTAAATGCATTTGCTGATAACCCTTTAAAACTAATATGCAGTCAGGCTGATGCATCTTTATTCTTAAGCGTCTCTCAGTGCATTGATATTGTTTTTACTAATCTAATATCAAGAATCTCATCATGTGCATGCTGAGGTGTGGACTATATCTTTGTGTTAAATGGTATTGTTTTGTATATTGTATAATTGAAATACAGCCTCTTTCTGGTTACAAGTATTGGCTTAGAAGACTTCTCCTTGCATTGTATAATCAGGGCCAGTTCAATGGGGCATTTCATTAATTGAGAGCTCTTTCTAGGAGAAAATGCAGTAATTTTTAGTAGTGAATTGCATTTGTTGGTTTTTAACGAGTAAGAGTGCAGGGGGTTTAAACCCGCAATCCAGTGTGTTGAAGTATTTCACAACACTACCTCTAGCACATCTGGAAATAAATCCTCATAATGATTATTGCCCTTGGCATGTACCAAAAAATCAGTGAGCATATATATATATATCACTGTGTTGAAGCTAGAGACACAGAATATCTGCAAAGACATCCTAAATACAGTGTTCCTGCACCTTTGAACTCATCCAGAATGTATCGTTTTTTGAAAGGGATTGCTGTCAGAATGCACAACTGAATCCCAAACAGAATCTCTAGTCAAATGTGATCATTTGTGAAACAGGCAAATGAGTCTCTCAGGGGCCCATTGCTCATTTTCAGACACATGTATGCGATACTTTCACCATGTGTTGAGCAATAGGGATTAAAGATACCAGATGTAAGGTTTAAAAGTGATTCTGAGGTGCAACACATCAGCGATACAGCTAGGCATCTGAAATGCGGGGTTTGAGAGCCCTTCAAGGAACACCGTACCCTAAAGGTACCAGAAGTCCACTAGTGGACTTTGGTACTAATGCTTAGTACAAGCATTAAGTCACTGTCACCCCTGTTACAATGTGATTGCTACATATCTGCATTTGTTGGTTTTTAAGGAGTAAGAGTGCAGGGGGTTTAAACCTGCAATCCAGTGTGATGAAGTATTTCACAACACTACCTCTAGCACATCTGGAAATAAATCCTCATAATGATTATTGACTTGGGCATGTACCAAAAAATCAGTGAGCATATATATATATCACTGTGTTGAAGCTAGAGACACAGAATATCTGCAAAGACATCCTAAATACAGTGTTCCTGCAACTTTGAACTCATCCAGAATGTATCGTTTTTTGAAAGGGATTGCAGTCAGAATGCACAACTGAATCCCAAACAGAATCTCTAGTCAAATATGTTCATTTGTGAAACAGGCAAATGAGTCTCTCAGGGGCCCATTGCTCATTTTCAGACACATGTATGCGATACTTTTACCATGCTTGAGCAATAGGGATTAAAGATACCAGAGGTAAGGTTTAAAAGTGATTCTGAGGTGCAACACATCAGCGATACAGCTAGGCATCTGAAATGCGGGGTTTGAGAGCCCTTCAGGGAGCACCGTACCCTAAAGGTACCAGAAGTCCACTAGTGGACTTAGGTACTAATGCTTAATACAAGCATTAAGTCACTGTCACTCCTGTTACAATGTGATTGCTATATATCTTCCATTCCTTTCATTACCTTTTACTTTTTAAAATGAACTCAAATTGTGTATAATGTAATAATTTAAGTAGAATAAAGTAGAAGTCATTCTGAGGTGCCACATGTGAGGGATACAGCTAAGCATCTGAAATGTAGGGTTTGAGAGCCCTTTCAGGAGCACTGCATCCATTGAGACAGACCCGTGCATGTTAAACAAATGATCATTTCTTTCAGCATTAGAGACTAAATATACTAAACGTATGATGCTAAAACGTTATTTTCACATATATTAATGTAATAAATGATTGCTTATGCTTTATAAACAAATCTAATTAAAATAAAAGCTTAAGTTTTGTATTTATCTTTTACCATAGAACATGATTTTCTTTGTATTTCAAGCTCACAAAGTGACCAAATGACGCACTACATGATATAAGGAAGATTATCACATGCATATCGGTATTATCTTTCTTATGAAAATGCATTCCTTTCATTACCTTTTACTTTTAAAATGAACTCCAATTGTGTAGAATGTAATAATTTAAGTAGAATAGATTCCAATAATATAATGATCCAGTATGTTGCACTGGCCTGGTCAGCCTGGCCTGGGGGATGGTGCACATAGCACTTTCAGTGCTGGAGGTGTTAATGGGGGAGGTGTTGGAGATTGGCAGCTGTGGGGGATGGCTGGGTGAGTAGCTATCAGGGTTTGTAGCTTTTCCTTTGCATCTTGTCCTCTGTGGCCATGATTAAGAGGGACGGCCGGGGGCATTCGTATTGCATTCGTAAATTGCATTTGTTGGTTTTTAAGGAGTAATAGTGCAGGGGGTTTAAACCTGCAATCCAGTGTGATGAAGTATTTCACAACACTACCTCTAGCACATCTGGAAATAAAACCTCATAATGATTATTGCCCTGGGCATGTACCAAAAGATCAGGGAGCATATATATATATCACTGTGTTGAAGCTAGAGATACAGAATAACTGCAAACACATCCTAAATACAGTGTTCCTGCACCTTTGAACTCATCCAGAATGTATCGTTTTTTGAAAGGGATTGCTGTCAGAATGCACAACTGAATCCCAAACAGAATCTCTAGTCAAATATGATCATTTGTGAAACAGGCAAATGAGTCTCTCAGGGGCCCATTGCTCATTTTCAGACACATGTATGCGATACTTTTACCATGCGTTGAGCAATAGGGATTAAAGATACCAGAGGTAAGGTTTAAAAGTGATTCTGAGGTGCAACACATCAGCGATACAGCTAGGCATCTGAAATGCGGGGTTTGAGAGCCCTTCAGGGAGCACCGTACCCTAAAGGTACCAGAAGTCCACTAGTGGACTTAGGTACTAATGCTTAATACAAGCATTAAGTCACTGTCACCTCTGTTACAATGTGATTGCTACATATCTTCCATTCCTTTCATTACCTTTTACTTTTTAAAATGAACTCAAATTGTGTATAATGTAATAATTTAAGTAGAATAAAGTAGAAGTCATTCTGAGGTGCCACATGTGAGGGATACAGCTAAGCATCTGAAATGTAGGGTTTGAGAGCCCTTTCAGGAGCACTGCATCCATTGAGACAGACCCGTGCATGTTAAACAAATGATCATTTCTTTCAGCATTAGAGACTAAATATACTAAACGTATGATGCTAAAACGTTATTTTCACATATATTAATGTAATAAATGATTGCTTATGCTTTATAAACAAATCTAATTAAAATAAAAGCTTAAGATTTGTATTTATCTTGTACCATTGAACATGATTTTCTTTGTATTTCAAGCCCACAAAGTGACCAAATGACGCACTACATGATATAAGGAAGATTATCACATGCATATCGGTATTATCTTTCTTATGAAAATGCATTCCTTTCATTACCATTTACTTTTAAAATGAACTCCAATTGTGTAGAATGTAATAATTTAAGTAGAATAGATTCTAATAATATAATGATCAAGTGTGTTGCACTGGCCTGGTCAGCCTGGCCTGGGGGATGGTGCACATAGCACTTTCAGTGCTGGAGGTGTTAATGGGGGAGGTGTTGGAGATTGGCAGCTGTGGGGGATGGCTGGGTGAGTAGCTGTCAGGGTTTGTAGCTTTTCCTTTGCATCTTGTCCTCTGGGGCCATGATTAAGAGGGACGGCCGGGGGCATTCGTATTGCATTCGTAAATTGCATTTGTTGGTTTTTAAGGAGTAAGAGTGCAGGGGGTTTAAACCTGCAATCCAGTGTGTTAAAGTATTTCACAACACTACCTCTAGCACATCTGGAAATAAATCCTCATAATGATAATTGCCCTGGGCATGTACCAAAAAATCAGTGAGCATATATATATATATCACTGTGTTGAAGCTAGAGACACAGAATAACTGCAAACACATCATAAATACAGTGTTCCTGCACTTTGAACTCATCCAGAATGTATCGTTTTTTGAAAGGGATTGCAGTCAGAATGCACAACTGAATCCCAAACAGAATCTCTAGTCAAATATGTTCATTTGTGAAACAGGCAAATGAGTCTCTCAGGGGCCCATTGCTCATTTTCAGACACATGTATGCAATACTTTTACCATGCGTTGAGCAATAGGGATTAAAGATACCAGATGTAAGGTTTAAAAGTGATTCTGAGGTGCAACACATCAGCGATACAGCTAGGCATCTGAAATGCGGGGTTTGAGAGCCCTTCAAGGAACACCGTACCCTAAAGGTACCAGAAGTTTACTAGTGCAAACATTAAGTCACTGTAACCCCTGTTACTATGTGATTGCTACATATCTGCATTTGTTGGTTTTTAAGGAGTAAGAGTGCAGGGGGTTTAAACCTGCAATCCAGTGTGATGAAGTATTTCACAACACTACCTCTAGCACATCTGGAAATAAATCCTCATAATGATTATTGCCCTGGGCATGTACCAAAAAATCAGTGAGCATATATATATATATATCACTGTGTTGAAGCTAGAGACACAGAATAACTGCAAACACATCATAAATACAGTGTTCCTGCAACTTTGAACTCATCCAGAATGTATAGTTTTTTGAAAGGGATTGCTGTCAGAATGCACAACTGAATCCCAAACAGAATCTCTAGTCAAATGTGATCATTTGTGAAACAGGCAAATGAGTCTCTCAGGGGCCCATTGCTCATTTTCAGACACATGTATGCGATACTTTTACCATGCGTTGAGCAATAGGGATTAAAGATACCAGAGGTAAGGTTTAAAAGTGATTCTGAGGTGCAACACATCAGCGATACAGCTAGGCATCTGAAATGCGGGGTTTGAGAGCCCTTCAGGGAACACCGTACCCTAAAGGTACCAGAAGTCCACTAGTGGACTTAGGTACTGATGCTTAGTACAAGCATTAAGTCACTGTCACCCCTGTTACAATGTGATTGCTACATATCTTTCATTCCTTTCATTACCTTTTACTTTTAAAAATGAACTCAAATTGTGTATAATGTAATAATTTAAGCAGAATAACGTAGAAGTCATTCTGAGGTGCCACATGTGAGGGATACAGCTAGGCGTCTGAAATGCAGGGTTTGAGGGCCCTTTCAGGAGCACTGCATCCATTGAGACAGACCCGTGCATGTTAAACAAATAGATTCTAATAATATAATGATCTAGTGTGTTGCACTACTTCACTGCTTCACTGCTCTACGCCGTCTGGAAATATATCCTCAGACTGCTTACTGCCCTGGGCATGTACCAAGACATTACAGGAGAACATCTATATATGCCTCTGCGTTGAAGCAGGAGACACACATTTGCATCCGAAATACAGTGTTCCGGCACCTTTGACCTCATCCAGAACGTATCATTTCTTGAAAGGGATTGCTGTCCGAATGCACATCTGAATCCCAAACAGAATCTCTAGTAAAATACGATCAGTTGTGATGTCTAGTTTCAAGCATTAACATCCAAAGTATCTGTCTTAGGTGGGGCAGTAAATTTGCCAAGCCACCTGAAAGAATTACTTTTTCTAAAGATGTCTGTTGTAATTTACACACCTTGCTCCAAGGTCCAGTCAGTCAAAAGCATCTTTGTTAATTAGCCTCAGTGCCTTGATATTTTTAATTAATCTAATATCAGGAATATCACCATGTGCATGCTGAGCTGTGGAATGTATGTATTTTTTATGTACTGTAAAATCGAAATACCACCTCTTTCTGATTACTTATCCTTTATTGTATAATCAGGGCCAAATAAATCTAAATCAGTGTCACCTGCTGGGTTCAAAACGCCTTCAGGAGACACCAAATAGGAGGCACTGGACTATAAATACCCATCCATGTTATAACACACTCACCAAGGGTTTTTTAGTTTAACTCTGAGCTTTGAGATATTTAATACCTATGGTACCCATATTCACCCTTTATTTAAGGGAAGTACACATCCTAGACACACAGGAAACCCTCTCGCCCCAAGGGACGACCAGTACTTTGGATGGTCATGATTGAACCTGGCTTACAACAGACTTCTTTGGAAATGGTAATTCTTTCACATGGCTTGGCAAACTACCTGGCCCAGCTAAGACAGGTACTTTGGATGTTAATGCTTGAAACTAGACATCTTTGGATATGGTAATTCTTTCAGGTTGCTTAGCAAGCTCCCTGCTCCAGCTAAGACAGGTAGTTTGGATGTTAATGCTTGAAACTAGACATCTTTAGAAATGGTAATTCTTTCTGAGGGCTTGGGAAACTCTATTTCTTTGAATGCACCTGCACCGTTGAATATACTTTAAACCCATGCTTAGCCATGTTTTTAAAATTAAATTATAACGATTTCTGTGTTTGATAATGGTAGCAAAGGCTTCCTCCACCCACTGCTTTGCCAAAGGGGAGTGCTGTTTTCTGGGATGGGTAGAGTCTTTGCTCGGGGTAACTTTCTGCTGAGTGCAATATACCTTTCACTTTTCACCTGCAATCGAGACAGGAGGTACAGTAACTCTGAGACTTGACTAAGGTCCTGGATATTGAATCACCACTACGATCAAGAGGTAAGACTTTACATTTTTACTTTTAAATGCATTTGCTGATAACCTTTTAAAACTAATATGCAGTTAGGCAGATGCATCTTTATTCTTAAGCGTCTCTCAGTGCATTTATATTGTTTTTACTAATCTAATATCAAGAATATCACTGTGTTGAAGCTAGAGACACAGAATATCTGCAAACACATCCTAAATACAGTGTTCCTGCACCTTTGAACTCATCCAGAATGTATCGTTTTTTGAAAGGGATTGCTGTCAGAATGCACAACTGAATCCCAAACAGAATCTCTAGTCAAATGTGATCATTTGTGAATCAGGCAAATGAGTCTCTCAGGGGCCCATTGCTCATTTTCAGACACATGTATGCAATACTTTCACCATGTGTTGAGCAATAGGGATTAAAGATACCAGATGTAAGGTTTAAAAGTGATTCTGAGGTGCAACACATCAGCGATACAGCTGGGCATCTGAAATGCGGGGTTTGAGAGCCCTTCAGGGAACACCGTACCCTAAAGGTACCAGAAGTCCACTAGTGGACTTAGGTACTAATGCTTAGTACAAGCAAAAAGTCACTGTCACCCCTGTTACAATGTGATTGCTACATATCTTTCATTCCTTTCATTACCCTTTACTTTTAAAAATGAACTCAAATTGTGTATAATGTAATAATTTAAGTAGAATAAAGTAGAAGTCATTCTGAGGTGCCACATGTGAGGGATACAGCTAGGCATCTGAAATGCAGGGTTTGAGAGCCCTTTCAGGAGCACTGCATCCATTGAGACAGACCCGTGCATGTTAAACAAATAGATTCTAATAATATAATGATCCAGTGTGTTGCACTACTTCACTGCTTCACTGCTCTATGCCGTCTGGAAATAAATCCTCAGACTGCTTACTGCCCTGGGCATGTACCAAGAAATTACAGGAGCACATCAATATACAGTATATCACTGCGTTGAAGCAGGAGACACACAATCGCATCCTAAATACAGTGTTCCGGCACCTTTGACCTCATCCAGAACGTATCATTTCTTGAAAGGGATTGCTGTCCGAATGCACATCTGAATCCCAAACAGAATCTCTAGTAAAATACGATCAGTTGTGATGTCTAGTTTCAAGCATTAACATCCAAAGTACCTGTCTTAGGTGGGGCAGTAAATTTGCCAAGCCACCTGAAAGAATTACCATTTCTAAAGATGTCTGTTGTAATTTACACACCTTGCTCCAAGGTCCAGTCAGTCAAAAGCATCTTTATTAATTAGCCTCAGTGCCTTGATATTTTTTATTAATCTAATATCAGGAATCTCACCATGTGCATGCTGAGCTGTGGAAAGTATGTATTTTTTTATGTACTGTAAAATCGAAATACCACCTCTTTCTGGTTACTTATCCTTTATTGTATAATCAGGGCCAAGTAAAACTAAATCAGTGTCACCTGCTGGGTTCAAAACGCCTTCAGGGGACACCAAATAGGAGGCACTGGACTATAAATACCCATCCATGTTATAACACACTTACCAAGGGTTTTTTAGTTTAACTCTGAGCTTTGAGAGATTTAATACCTATGGTACCCATATTCACCCTTTATTTAAGGGAAGTACACATCCTAGACACACAGGAAACCCTCTCGCCCCAAGGGACGACCGGTACTTTGGATGGTCATGATTGAACCTGGCTTACAACAGACTTCTTTGGAAATGGTAATTCTTTCACATGGCTTGGCAAACTACCTGGCCCAGCTAAGACAGGTACTTTGGATGTTAATGCTTGAAGCTAGACATCTTTGGATATGGTAATTCTTTCAGGTGGCTTAGCAAACTCCCTGCTCCAGCTAAGACAGGTACTTTGGATGTTAATGCTTGAAACTAGACATCTTTAGAAATGGCAATTCTTTCTGAGGGCTTGGGAAACTCTATTTCTTTGAATGCACTTGCACCGTTGAATATACTTTAAACCCATGCTTAGCCATGTTTTTAAAATTAAATTATAACGATTTCTGTGTTTGATAATGGTAGCAAAGGCTTCCTCCACCCACTGCTTTGCCAAAGGGGAGTGCTGTTTTCTGGGAGGGGTGGAGTCTTTGCTCGGGGTAACTTTCTGCTGAGTGCAATATACCTTTCACTTTTCACCTGCAATCGAGACAGGAGGTACAGTAACTCTGAGACTTGACTAAGGTCCTGGATATTGAATCACCACTACGATCAAGAGGTAAGACTTTATATTTTTACTTTTAAATGCATTTGCTGATAACCTTTTAAAACTAATATGCAGTCAGGCAGATGCATCTTTATTCTTAAGCGTCTCTCAGTGCATTGATATTGTTTTTACTAATCTAATATCAAGAATCTCATCATGTGATTAATTGATTAATTGCAATAGTGTAACTGCAAATGAATATAGATGAGAATGTATGTTTGTTCATATGCAATGGCATGAGCAGTTTCTCATTGCAGTGGATTTTCAGGGCCAATTCATCTTCCATCTTATACTGAATATGAAAGGTAGTTGTTTCTATATGGACTCAGTCTTTGGAATTTGTATATATATATATTTCAGTGATCCCTCAGCCATTCCTTCTGTATTGTAATTCAATTTCTCTTTTAAAATTCCTTCCCCACTTCTAGGACCTGCAGTTGCTGAACTCCACAATGGCTCCTATTGGAAAGTCTGTGACTGAGACCAAGTAAGTGTTCACTTTTTTATGAAACCATTATTTATTTTGGAGCAATGACCAATTCTTATATAAATACAATGAAATCATTATGCTCAAACTATGAGAGAGAAAATTAAGGATAATTTAAGAAATCAGTCTTAGCTTGTTTCTATACACAGATGGTATAATTTATTTTCAAAGGAAACCCGCGAGGATTCCCCTGGTGTGCAAGATGTGCCTGAATACTTTTGATCAGCTTCCTGCTCACTTGAAGAGGGCGTGTATGAAGCACGCCACGGCAGAAGAGATCAGGATGGCCTCTCAACAGGCGAGGGAGGACATGATGAATCACCTGAAGAACGGGGTCATCGTGGATTACCACAGAATAGAAATTGTGTCTGGTGAGGCAAACAGGATAGCGGTTGTAAGACTGCTAGAGTCCTCGGGCCTTTTTGTACGTGGGAAGCCTGAAGACACATTGGCACGGTGAGATATTTTTAATATGTAAGGCTTCTGTAGTTTCTTTTTGAAATCATTGTTACAACATATTATGTAAAAGCATGTTGAAAAGAATCTACCTGCATTCCAGCGGCCCTGAGCAAGAGGCCACTGTCCAGGAGGAAGAGATGCCAGAGGCTGCTCCAGAAACTGAAGCAGAAGCGGAGGAGGAAGGGGAAGATGGGGAACAGTAAGACTCTCTGCTCAATAGGGTTTCTAGTGCTTTATTTTTTATTTGCACGTTGTATGTATAAAATTAGATTTTGTTTCACAGAGGCAAGAAAAAATGTAGCCTTAATTGGGATGTCAGTGAATTGGTAGATATACACATTCACACAGGGCCACATCTAAAGCCATTTTCTCCCAGAAGCCAACTAAGAAAACGGAAACACTTATAATACATGTAATTGTCCATGTGTCTTATATCTACAGGGTGTCAGTTAAAGGTAATCTAAAAGCTCTCCGAAAAAGAGTTGCCCTGGCTGGACTTTACAGAAAACACTCTCTTGATTCTCCTCTCCTGGCTGGCTTTAAACAATACCTTATCCAGGGCCTGGGAATGGTAAACTGCTCCAAGGAGGTAGGTATTTGGTACATGGTTTTACTCGGCTTAAACTTCACAGGATGTTGGTCATAAAAATAATGACTTTCTCTATATATGTTTTTCAGGTTGAAAATGTCTCCAGGTTCCTGTTTTTTATGGATCCATCAGATGTTTCCTTAAGTTTTCTGAAGGACATTTCCAAAATGCAGACATTTGTTTCCCAGTTGAAGATGACTGGGTTGTCTCACCAGACCATTGCAGGTTATATCATTAATATCAGCAGATTCCTGCTCTTCATCCGAAAAAACACTAACCTGCAAGTGGAGGATCCCAGTCTAGCTAAGAGTTTAATAGACTTCCAGAGCAATCTAAAGGATATAAAAAAGAGAAACAACAAGAGTGTCAGACAGGAAATAACCAGAAAGAGGTACTTTACTTATTAAATGTTGGTTCAACTTGTACTTGCTTTTCTATTCAAACACATGAATTTTGCCTTTTGGAGGCTGATAGTATTGTTCTCTCTCCCCCAGACTAACACAGCTGCAGAGTCCTCCACCTAAACTAAGCGATTGCTTGAAGGTGTTGAGTGTTGCAAAGAAAGATGTGCAGCGGATACTGGGCAAGACACACGCCTCTGCAGACATCACCACAAGTGAACGGATTGTTGTGATGCTTTACCTGCAGGCCATTCTCCAGCTGAAGCACCTTCAGCGCCCAGGGGTGGTAAAGAATATGACAGTAAGCATCCCTTCATACAACCAAGAATTTTGATTATAGATGTTCTTTTCGAGAAATTGTTTTTAATTAATATTTGTACTAAAAAAATCTTCTGAATTCAGGTCCTGGATTGGATACGGCGAAAAATTGTTGTGAATAAAAGTGGGCAAAACAGGGTAATAATCTCTGTCAAAGAGCGCATGGCTGCAACTCAGCGACTAGCTTCCTTTGCACTAAATGAAGAAGAGGAAAAGGTGAGTTGAAGGTTATATTTTGATATTTCATTGCTAAAAACTGTCTTTAGCATTCAATGGTATGTGAAGAATACTGCATTTAAACTGCATTTTTATTTTTTTTATTTTCTCAGATGTTTCACTGCTACTTCATTAACTTACGCTGTGATGCAAACTGCAGGATGGAAATAGAACATTTTTTTGTGTATGCAGGAGGAGAACCAGTTCACAATCCTACCTATGATCTGCGAAGACTGCATGAGAAGTAAATTGAATTATATAATTATTTTGATGTATTTTCTTTTTACTTTTCTGTGGCTTGAAAACAACTATTTTATATATGTTTGTTTTGCAGGTACCACCTACCACTGATTACTTGCTATGTTGCAAGAAGGGCATTTGAAATGGAAATAAAGAAGCTACCTATTGATCAGAAAACTGTCCTGAATGATTATTTAGGTGTTTCAAATGGAACTGTTGAAAACCTAGCCAGAAGGCTGACAGATGAGGACATGTGCTCAGCCAGCGAACTAATTCATGGCATTGTAGAAGCAGGATCTCTGTAAGTGTCACAGTGATATCCAAATTCAGTATTTGAAAGTCAATATTTAGGATAAACATAAATTTCTCATATTTTTTTAAACTTCAGTTCATCATCAGGAGAGCAATCTTCAGGCTATGGACAAGAACGTACAGCTGCTATACGGTAAGTTTTAATTCAATATCCCTCTTTCAGTTACCTTTTAGCCACTCTGTCTTAGATCTGAGATATTTAAGTTTTCTTTTTATAAATAGGTCCACTGTGGCAGCTGCTGCATATAGATGCCCAAAGATGGATGATGCTGCAGCCTTCCAGAAGCTGATACAGATTTTTCCCGTGACATTAGATGGGCAGCCTCCTAGAAAGAAAGAGCGCCTGAGAGTGACCGGCATTCACGATCGCCACTGTTACAATAGATGGAGAGCTGAGCAGAGGAAAAGGAGGCAACAGAACATATTCGGTAAGAACAGGATTTCTTCCCTTTTTAAAGAGTAATATTTCAAGAGTCTATTACTGGATATATTCTTTGGGTGGATTTCTGATATCTCACTACAGATCAATACAATAGACGGTTACCAACAGAAAGCCAAGTGACCCATTATATAGAAAAAATGGGATGGTCAACCAATACACCAGCTGTGTCCGAGGTACTTCAGAACTGGAAGCCGCATGTAGAAGTCCAACCAAATGGCAAGGACATTGAAAATCTGGTAAAACTCCAAACCTGGAGAGGCCTGCACATCGTTGACGATCCTGTGAAAGGGAAGAAGGTTATAACTTCCAGGCGTTTCCAGAAGGGAGAGGTGGTATGTGATTACCATGGCAAGGTTATCACAAAGACAGCTGGAGAAGCCCTAATGGCACAGATGGCAGAAGGAGACATGGGATATCTATTCTTTTTTGATGGACCTAAACAAAAAATGTGCATTGATTCGCGTGAAGAACACTGCACCTGCCACCCGGATATGGACACAATTGGAAGGCGCATAAATCATTCAAACAAAAAAGCCAACCTCAGACCAATTAAAGAATCTTTTGTAATTGACGAAAAGACTGACATAACAATTCTGTTCTTGGCAAAAAGAGAGATTGTAGTGGGAGAAGAGCTCCTATATGATTACGGTGTCTCCAGGAAGTCGTTTAATGGAGAAGGACAATCTCTGGAGTGGTTGGACGAATGATCATAAAATAAAGCTTTTATCTCCTCTGCCTCTCCACGGCAGAGGAGATCAGGATGACCTCTCAACAGGCGAGGAAGGACATGATAAATCACCTGAAAAACGGGGTCATCGTGGATTACAACAGAATAGAGATCGTGTCTGGTGAGGCAAACAGGACAGTGGTTGTAAGACTGCTGGAGTCCTTGGGCCTTTTTGTACATGGGAAGCCTGAAGACACATTGGCACGGTGAGATATTTTTAATTTGTAAGGCTTCTGTAGTTTCTTTTTGAAATCATTGTTACAACATATTATGTAAAAGCATGTTGAAAAGAATCTACCTAATAAAATAAAATAAATATGCCAACCTGTATCACAATCACAAACCCCTACTCTTAAGGGCGCTCCAGCCCTTCCTGATTTGCCTCATTCCCCGCATCTGTTCCTTGTTCCTACCCTGTTTCAGTTCAACTTTAAAAGCCAGGCGCTCACTTCACTCGAGGCTCTGCACCTGATCTCCGCATCGTGTGAGCCCGGGTCCTGGTTGTGCCTGGCTCCGTTGTGTTTTTAGCTTCCTGCTCCTGTTCCTGTTCCATTTGTTACTGCTAAAAAATGCCACATGCTTTAAACAAAACAAAAAAAGATTTAAAGATGTGAACCATTTCTTAAATTTGTTGACACTATCTGAACAGCACAGCATTCCCAGAATGGACAATGGAGTTTTCAGCAGCATTAGACGGGCAGCCTCTTGGGAAGAGAGAAGGAATGAGACCGACTGGACTTCATTAATGACACCGTTCTTATTGAAAGAGAACAGAAAGATAAGTCTGGATAATAATTCTTACTCTGATTTTATTATTATTTTCTTTCATTATCTACAAAATAGATTTTTGATAAGCTTCTTTTGAAACTGCCCAACATTACCAAACAGAAGATTGTTTTGGCAGGACACCATTTGTGCATCAAAAGCACCGGAGAGGTGTATATGACAGCCTATTTTCTGCCACTGAAATACTAATTGCTTCATTTCAGTTCATCCTTAGGCGAGCAGAAGAAAAAGAAGTTTGATGGAATTGGATGGAATTCCTCTTGGGAAGAAAGATAACAGAGACTGACTGGACTTCAAGAACAGCACCTTTCTGATTCACAGCGAACAGAACACAAAAGATGAGTCTAGGGAACAATTGCTTTATTTTCTTAATTAAAATTTCTGAAATGTTTAAGGACAACAGCAATGAACATTGTTAATGAGTTAGAGGTTAGATAGACCTGTATTTCCAGTGGTTTGTCATTTCGACAATGTTTTAAAATTGAATTTCTATAAAGTGGACACCCTTGACATACACAAAATGAAACCATTTCATTTTCATTTTGGAGCTAAACTGCAGGAAACATTTTTTCAGTAAACTGTTAAAAGCATATTATGGTCTGAAAGCCAAGATATTATTTGTGACCACATTAATTAATTACTTTTTAAACTGTAAAGCAATAATCTGCCAACATGGCTAGTTTCTATCACTGAGCTGGGATTTCTAGTTACGACAGAGATCAGTTTCTTAAACAGAATAAAATTGTCTCCATCCTGGAAATTCAGTCACGAATTTGAATAGGGCTTATGGTATTTGATCAGTTTCACAGCCTAATTCTACTGTATTCGTTTTTTAAATGATTCACAATTGTGAATATTAGAAATATTAATGCACAGAGTTCCTTAGGCTTTTATTTTTTAATTTTGTTGTCAACACAATCATAATGATTATGCATATGCTATTTTTTGTAGCTGTCACCTGCCATTCACTACCAGAAAAGATGCAAGGATGTACATGAAGAGGTGTGATGACCACGACGACAGTGCCGTGGCTCAGGACGAAATCACAAATTTTCACCTGCCTAACACCTTTGGAAGAAGAAATCAATAATACAGAAAAACCTCCAAACTATTTTTCTAATTGTATTATGTTAGCATACCCAGAGGGGTTGGGCAGCCAGTTGATCTTGGACCCCTAGAGGTTTTTTTTTCCTCCTAACTAAGGAGTTTTTGGTTCCTCTCCTCAGTTATCTTCTGGCTTTTACTCTTTCACATCATGTATCATCACCCAGCTATGTTAAGTGCCCCAGGTCAACCTTGTTATGAAAGATGTTATATAAAAATCAATTGAATTTAATTATACTAGTTGTGAATGCTGTCATATTTTATTGCCATAATTTCTAAAAAAATAATAAACATTATTGTGCAATTAGCTTTTTCAAGCTTTTGATTATCTATATAATTTCAATACAACTTCTAATTGTGATCATCATGAACAATGACTGCTTCTTGTTTTGGGATTAAAATAAATTTTTATAACTAAAAAATGTATGAAACAAACTGTGAGATTGCAATATATTAAAATTGGCCCCTCATTGTTCTGTGATTCTTACCAATTGCGCAGACCACAGCAGGTCAAAGGAATTCACAGATAACTCTACTCTGAGAATTTGGTAAGTTTAGTGAGGAGTGTTTAGTGAAGCGACCAGGGGTGAATATGATCATTTACCCCAAGTCCAGTAGTAGAAGCACTAAGTCAATGTCACCCTTGCTACAATGTGATTGCTACATATCTTCATTTGTTGGTTTTTAAGGAGTAAGAGTGCCGAGGGTCTAAATCTGCGATCCAGTGTGTTGAAGTATTTCACAACACTACCTGTAGCCCATCTGGAAATAAATCCTCATTCTGATTATTGCCCTGGGCATGTACCAATAAATCACTGAGCATATATATATATATATCACTGTGTTGAAGCTAGAGACACAGAATCACTGCAAACACATCCTAAATACAGTGCTCCTGCACCTAACCGTAACCCTAACCTACCTAATGATTTAAGTAGAATA
>NW_028296869.1:180000-185000 GCF_055471065.1 Atractosteus spatula
ATGATGAGAGACATGATGCTGCGTTTAAAACCGGGGTTAATGGACATTAAATGAAAGGTCTGGATCTCTGCTTTCTCATGCATTTGGTTTTAAGCTTGTAGTTTGCACCGTTTTGGAGAAATTAACGAAAATATGTCATTCGTTTGATCAATATTCTAAAATATTGGACTAATATTCTTATGATGGCAGACATGATGCTGCGTTTAAAACCGGGGTTAATGGGCTTTAAATGAAAGCTCTGGGTCTCTGCTTTCATATGCATTTGGTTTTAAGCTTGTAGTTTGCACCGTTTTCGAGAAATTAACGAAAATATGTCATTCGTTTGGTCAATTTTCCAAAATATTAAACACATTTTTATTTGATGGCAGACATGATGCTGCGTTTAAAACCGAGGTTAAAGGACATTAAATGAAAGCTCTGGGTCTCTGCTTTCATATGCATTGGGTTTTAAGCTTGTAGTATGTACCGTTTTGGAGAAATTAACGGAATTATGTCATCCGTTTGGTCAACATTCTAAAATATTGGACTCATATTCTTATGATGGTGACATGATGCTGCTTTTAAAACCGGGGTTAATGGACATTAAATGAAAGGTCAGGATCTCTGCTTTCTCATGCAGTTGGTTTTAAGCTTGTAGATTGTACCGTTTTGGAGAAATTAACGGAAATATGTCATCCGTTTGATCAATATTCTAAAATATTGGACTCATATTCTTATGATGGCAGACATGATGCTGCGTTTAAAACCGGGGTTAATGGACATTAAATGAAAGCTCTGGGTCTCTGCTTTCACATGCATTTGGTTTTAAGCTTGTAGTTTGCACCGTTTTCGAGAAATTAACGAAAATATGTCATTCGTTTGATCAATATTCTATAATATTGGACTCATATTCTTATGATGGCAGACATGATGCTGCGTTTAAAACCGGGGTTAATGGGCTTTAAATGAAGCTCTGGGTCTCTGCTTTCATATGCATTTGGTTTTAAGCTTGTACTTTGCACCGTTTTGGAGAAATTAACGAAAATATGTCATTCGTTTGGTCAATTTTCCAAAATTTTAAACACATTTTCATTTGATGGCAGACATGATGCTGCGTTTAAAACCGCGGTTAAAGGACATTAAATGAAAGCTCTGTGTCTCTGCTTTCATATGCATTGGGTTTTAAGCTTGTAGTATGTACCGTTTTGGAGAAATTAACGGAAATATGTCATCCGTTTGGTCAATATTCTAAAATATTGGACTCATATTCTTATGATGGTGACATGATGCTGCGTTTAAAACCGGGGTTAATGGACATTAAATGAAAGCTCTGGATCTCTGCTTTCTCATGCATTTGGTTTTAAGCTTGTAGTTTGCACCGTTTTGGAGAAATTAACGAAAATATGTCATTCGTTTGATCAATATTCTAAAATATTGGACTCATATTCTTATGATGGCAGACATGATGCTGCGTTTAAAACCGGGGTTAATGGGCTTTAAATGAAAGCTCTGGGTCTCTGCTTTCATATGCATTTGGTTTTAAGCTTGTAGTTTGCACCATTTTGGAGAAATTAACGAAAATATGTCATTCGTTTGGTCAATTTTCCAAAATATTAAACACATTTTTATTTGATGGCAGACATGATGCTGCGTTTAAAACCGGGGTTAAAGGACATTAAATGAAAGCTCTGTGTCTCTGCTTTCATATGCAATGGGTTTTAAGCTTGTAGTATGTACCGTTTTGGAGAAATTAACGGAAATATGTCATCCGTTTGGTCAACATTCTAAAATATTGGACTCATATTCTTATGATGGTGACATGATGCTGCGTTTAAAACCGGGGTTAATGGACATTAAAAGAAAGCTCTGGGTCTCTGCTTTCACATGCATTTGGTTTTAAGCTTGTAGATTGCACCGTTTTGGAGAAATTAACGGAAATATGTCATCCGTTTGGTCAATATTCTAAAATATTGGACTCATATTCTTATGATGGCAGACATGATGCTGCTTTTAAATCCGGGGTTAATGGGCTTTAAATGAAAGCTCTGGGTCTCTGCTTTCATATGCATTTGGTTTTAAGCTTGTAGTTTGCACCGTTTTGGAGAAATTAACGAAAATATGTCATTCGTTTGGTCAATTTTCCAAAATATTAAACACATTTTTATTTGATGGCAGACATGATGCTGCGTTTAAAACCGGGGTTAAAGGACATTAAATGAAAGCTCTGTGTCTCTGCTTTCATATGCATTGGGTTTTAAGCTTGTAGTATGTACCGTTTTGGTGAAATTAACGGAATTATGTCATCCGTTTGGTCAACATTCTAAAATATTGGACTCATATTCTTATGATGGTGACATGATGCTGCGTT
Source organism: Atractosteus spatula (assembly GCF_055471065.1). Taxonomy (NCBI): domain Eukaryota; kingdom Metazoa; phylum Chordata; class Actinopteri; order Semionotiformes; family Lepisosteidae; genus Atractosteus; species Atractosteus spatula. The sequence continues at coordinate 182,348 of NW_028296869.1, forward strand.
TAAAACCGGGGTTAATGGACATTAAATGAAAGCTCTGGGTCTCTGCTTTCTCATGCATTTGGTTTTAAGCTTGTAGATTGTACCGTTTTGGAGAAATTAACGGAAATATGTCATCCGTTTGGTCAATATTCTAAAATATTAGACTCATATTCTTATGATGGCAGACATGATGCTGCTTTTAAATCCGGGGTTAATGGACATTAAATGAAAGCTCTGGGTCTCTGCTTTCATATGCATTTGGTTTTAAGCTTGTAGTTTGCACCGTTTTGGAGAAATTAACGAAAATATGTCATACGTTTGATCAATATTCTATAATATTGGACTCATATTCTTATGATGGCAGACATGATGCTGCGTTTAAAACCGGGGTTAATGGGCTTTAAATGAAAGCTCTGGGTCTCTGCTTTCATATGCATTTGGTTTTAAGCTTGTACTTTGCACCGTTTTGGAGAAATTAACGAAAATATGTCATTCGTTTGGTCAATTTTCCAAAATTTTAAACACATTTTCATTTGATGGCAGACATGATGCTGCGTTTAAAACCGCGGTTAAAGGACATTAAATGAAAGCTCTGTGTCTCTGCTTTCATATGCATTGGGTTTTAAGCTTGTAGTATGTACCGTTTTGGAGAAATTAACGGAAATATGTCATCCGTTTGGTCAATATTCTAAAATATTGGACTCATATTCTTATGATGGTGACATGATGCTGCGTTTAAAACCGGGGTTAATGGACATTAAATGAAAGCTCTGGATCTCTGCTTTCTCATGCATTTGGTTTTAAGCTTGTAGTTTGCACCGTTTTGGAGAAATTAACGAAAATATGTCATTCGTTTGATCAATATTCTAAAATATTGGACTCATATTCTTATGATGGCAGACATGATGCTGCTTTTAAATCCGGGGTTAATGGGCTTTAAATGAAAGCTCTGGGTCTCTGCTTTCTCATGCATTCGGTTTTAAGCTTGTAGATTGCACCGTTTTGGAGAAATTAACGAAAATATGTCATTCGTTTGATCAATATTCTAAAATATTGGACTCATATTCTTATGATGGCAGACATGATGCTGCGTTTAAAACCGGGGTTAATGGGCTTTAAATGAAAGCTCTGGGTCTCTGCTTTCATATGCATTTGGTTTTAAGCTTGTAGTTTGCACCATTTTGGAGAAATTAACGAAAATATGTCATTCGTTTGGTCAATTTTCCAAAATATTAAACACATTTTTATTTGATGGCAGACATGATGCTGCGTTTAAAACCGGGGTTAAAGGACATTAAATGAAAGCTCTGGGTCTCTGTTTTCATATGCATTGGGTTTTAAGCTTGTAGTATGCACCGTTTTGGAGAAATTAACGGAAATATGTCATCCGTTTGGTCAATATTCTAAAATATTAGACTCATATTCTTATGATGGCAGACATGATGCTGCTTTTAAATCCGGGGTTAATGGACATTAAATGAAAGCTCTGGGTCTCTGCTTTCATATGCATTTGGTTTTAAGCTTGTAGTTTGCACCGTTTTCGAGAAATTAACGAAAATATGTCATTCGTTTGGTCAATATTCCAAAATATTAAACACATGTTTATTTGATGGCAGACATGATACTGCGTTTAAAACCGGGGTTAAAGGACATTAAATGAAAGCTCTGGGTCTCTGCTTTCACATGCATTGGGTTTTAAGCTTGTAGTATGCACCGTGTAGGAGAAATTAACGGAAATATGTCATCCGTTTGGTCAATATTCTAAAATATTAGACTCATATTCTTATGATGGCAGACATGATGCTGCTTTTAAATCCGGGGTTAATGGACATTAAATGAAAGCTCTGGGTCTCTGCTTTCATATGCATTTGGTTTTAAGCTTGTAGTTTGCACCGTTTTCGAGAAATTAACGAAAATATGTCATTCGTTTGGTCAATTTTCCAAAATATTAAACACATTTTTATTTGATGGCAGACATGATGCTGCGTTTAAAACCGGGGTTAAAGGACACTGAATGAAAGCTCTGGGTCTCTGCTTTCACATGCATTTGGTTTTAAGCTTGTAGTATACACCGTTTTGGAGAAATTAACGAAAATATGTCATCCGTTTGGTCAATATTCTAAAATATTGGACTCATATTCTTATGATGGTGACATGATGCTGCGTTTAAAACCGGGGTTAATGGACATTAAATGAAAGCTCTGGGTCTCTGCTTTCACATGCATTTGGTTTTAAGCTTGTAGATTGCACCGTTTTGGAGAAATTAACGAAAATATGTCATACGTTTGGTCAATATTCTAAAATATTGGACTCATATTCTTATGATGGCAGACATGATGCTGCTTTTAAACCCGGGGTTAATGGACATTAAATGAAAGCTCTGGGTCTCTGCTTTCACATGCATTTGGTTTTAAGCTTGTAGTATGCACCGTTTTGGAGAAATTAACGGAAATATGTCATCCGTTAGGTAAATTTTCCAAAATATTGGACTCATTTTCTTATGATGGCAGACATGATGCTGCTTTTAAACCCGGGGTTAATGGACATTAAATGAAAGCTCTGGATCTCTGCTTTCACATGCATTTGGTTTTAAGCTTGTAGTATGCACCGTTTTGGAAATATTAATGAAAATATGCCATCCGTTTCGTCAAAATTCGAAAATATTGGACTCATT
>NW_028296871.1:190000-245000 GCF_055471065.1 Atractosteus spatula
CTCGAGCCGGGGATACCTGTATTACCGCGACCAACCCCCTTTTTGTCGCCGCTGCTTCGACTTTGGGCATTTAGAGAAGGACTGCAATGCAACAGAGTGTATACAATGCCACGAAAGGGGGCATATGAAAAAAAATTGCCGCCGTAAACTATGTTCTTTGTGTGGGGCTGAAGACCATGGGTACAAGCAGTGCCTATGGAGAGACCTAACTTATGTTGCAGCAAAAAAAGGTATGCTGGAGGACGCTGTCGAGGTAGAGGACGAGGAGGAGGAAGAAGAACCTGGATGGGGCAGAGTGCGCGGACGGGCTAAGGAGAGGAGGAAGAGACGAGGGGTGAACTTACCTGCGGAAGGAGAGGGTGTGAAGACGGCGGAGGAAGGCCTGGGAACCCGGGAGAGCAGCGGCGGGGTGGAAGCAGCAGAAGTCCACTCGGCAGGGCAGCTGGAGGAACCGGCGCAGAATCCTAAGGAGACAGAGCAAGAAACAGAGTTGGGGAATGAACAGGAGGAGGAAGACACTGAGGCAAGTAAAGAAAAGGCTATTGTTAAAAGGCTTCGAGGGGACAATGAGGAACAAGCCTCATCTGAGGGCAAGAAGCCAAAAATAAGAACAGGAGCTGAGGTGATAGAAGAAAGGGAGGACAATCAAGGAAGAGAGGAAGGCAGTCAGGAGGACCCGGAACCTTGCCGGGAAGAACAAGAAGATTCGGAGGACATGGAGGGGTCCTTGCCACCTGGGCAGCCAGTGCGGGCATCTGGGTCCTACAACCAGTTCTCCGTGATGGCGGGGTTGAGAGAGGACGACAGCCCGTGCGCCTTGTGCCTACCTGACACGCCAGGCCGGGTCGAGGGAATGGAGGTGGAGGTAGGAGAGGTGGATGAGAGGGGGTACTTGGTGCCGGCGGCGCCGGGCAGCCTCCTGGGGTCAATCAGTTCCTCGGAAGAAGGAATGGACAGTGAGGGCTCTAACGATCCGTCATGACCCTCACTGTCGCCACCATCAACGTAAGAGGTCTGAAAAACAAGAAAAAAAGAATAGCTGTATTTGAAGAAATAAAGGCACGGTGTTATGATATTTGTGTATTGCAGGAGGTACATTTAGCGGGACATAAAGACATGGAGCAATTCCGGAAAGAGTGGAGTAGCGGAAGGTCCTGGTGGAGCGCAGGAGGAGTCCACTCCACCGGAATTGGTATTCTCAGCGGCACGAGAGATTTTACGCCTCAGGACATCAGAGCAATAGTCCCGGGAAGACTACTGGTAGTAGATGGGCGGTGGAGGGATTTGTCTTTGAGAGTTATTGGAGTGTATGCCCCTGCAGACAGGAGGATGCAAAGTGAGTTTCTGAAAGACCTGGAACCGACACTTTTTACGAATAGAGGCGTGGTGTTAGCTGGTGATTTTAACACTGACTTGGCGGACACACAAGGTGGAGGGACAAGAGCACTAGAGAAGATCATAAACGGTTTTAAACTCAAAGATGCCTTTAAAGATTTAAACCATCACACCTGGGACAATAACCGCGGGATACGGAGGCGTCTGGATTACGTCTTTCACAATCTAAGCCTGGAGGTAAGGGAAAAAGTGATAACACCCCTGTGGTTTTCAGACCACGCTTGTTTGTCTGTGACTTTCAAAGCCGGGAGAGTGGGTTTTCAGACGAGGTACTGGAGGTTAAACCGGACTGTATTGGAAGATAAAGAGTATCAGGCCAGTACCATCCGCCTGCTTGGACACCTCGCAGGGGAGCGGGGTGGCTTCGCGACAGCGACGGAGTGGTGGGAGACCTGCAAGCGAATAATTGCTAAGACCACCCAAAAGTACTGTGCAGCACGACGACAGAGCGAGAGGGAAGAACTGACCAGCCTCCAAAGGGAGCTAGAAAGGCTCTATGCGGAAGCGAATCAGGGGTGCGGCCTCAATGTGGAGGCCGTGACCAGGGTGAAAGCTCTGCTTCGGGCTAAATGGCAGCGGAAAGCCAAAGAATATCTGTTCCGGCTAAGGGGCACCCAGATAGATGGAGAAGAACAGTGCTCATCCCAGTTTTTCAACTCAGTCAGAACACAGCAAGAAGAGACCAGCATGGAGAAGTTGGTGAGTGAAAACGGGGAAGTGGCAGAAGATACTGCCGGAATGTTGGAATGCGCCGCTAATTATTATGGAGTTCTCTTTGCAGAAAAGCAGGTGGACGGGGAAGTGCGGAGCAGGCTGATGGCAGGTGTGCAAAATAAGATCCAGGAAGACGTGAGTCTGACCTCCCCAATAACAGCGGGGGAAATAAGAGAGGCCATGAGAGGTCTGCGCAAAGGTACTGCCCCCGGTGTGGACGGACTGCCCACTGATTTTTATGACGTTTTTTGGGAACAGCTGGAACCCCTTTTACTAGAGGTCTTTACCGAAATTTTAGAGATCGGGGAGATGGGGCCTTCAATGAAGACCGGGGTCTTGGCCTTGATATATAAAAAGAAAGGTGAAAAGTCTGTGTTGGACAATTGGAGGCCCATCCAATTATTATGTACGGACTATAAGATCCTCGCAAGGGTCCTGGTGAGGAGGCTAAGAGACATCATGCCGCTCTTGGTAAGCGAAGACCAGACCTGTGCAGTGGCAGGAAGGAAGATCTCCTGGAACCTGCAGTTCGTGAGAGACGTGGTGGAGTGGGTGGACGACAGAAAGCTCCCGTTGATGCTAGTTAGTCTCGACCAAAACAAGGCGTTTGATAGAGTCCATCACGCAGCCTTATGGGAGATACTGGCAAAGATGGGAGTGAGTACGAAGTTCATCGAGTGGATAAGAACGCTGTACAGGTCAGTGGAAACAAGAGTGCGGATCAATGGTGCGGTAAGCGGAGGAATCCCCGTCACTTGTGGTGTGCGACAAGGGTGCCCTCTGCCCCCTCTGTTGTATATCCTGTATTTAGAGCCCTTTTTGGACCGGATCCGGGAAGATCAAGGAGTGAGGGGCGTCACGGTGCCAGGAAGCAAGGGGAGACAGGTGAAGGCCATCGCGTATGCAGACGACATCACCTTGTTCTTGAGCTCAGAAGAGAGCCTGTACCAGGTACTCAGTATAGCCCAGGAATTTGAGGCCGGCACGGGGGCAAGATTGAACAAAAGCAAGAGTACGATCAAGTACTGGGGTACCTGGAGGGACAAGAAGGATGACATCGGAGGGCTCTCAGTGGTGCAGTCCCCAGCCAAGATCCTCGGCGTCCTGTTCCATGCCGAGGGCGCTGCCCGGCTAAACTGGGAAGAGAAAATAAAAAAGGTAAACACAAAACTGGGATTGTGGCAACAAAGATCTTTGTCCTTCCTAGGGAAAGTGTTGATTCTGAAGGCCGAGGTAATGCCACTGCTTTTCCACCTGGCGGTGGTTTACCCTATGCCGGCCAGACTGCGGAGGGATCTAGTGCGTGCGGTTTTTGCCTTCATGTGGGGGCAAAAATACGAATACATCAGACGCACGGATATGTACAGGTCAGTGGAGGAAGGGGGAAGAGGGGTCCCAGACTTACCTTTGAAGATCGACTGCGCCTTTGTCTCGAGTCTGTGCGAAGTTCTGCAGGGCAACCCGGCGCATCCATGTAAGTTCTTTGTCCATCTGTGGTTCGCTTCTGCAATGAAACACCTGGTGCAGTGGACAAACACCACGCCGAAGGCAGAGCGACTGCCCTGGCACTACCGGCACGCAGTACACTGGCTAAGAGAGCACCAGACAGTGAAGGCAGGCTCAACTTCACTCAGCCACCGGGCAATGTATGAGAAACTGAAAGAAGACAACAGTCCAGCAGTGATGGGAGTGCCCCGTGGAACTTGGACACGCATCCAGCCCAAATCCCTGGACAACAGGATGTGCGACCTGAATTGGTTGTGTGTATGGGGTAGACTGCCAGTAAGAGAGGTCTTGAATAAGCACGGTCTCTCTAGACAGAGAGAATGTCCTCGTCTACAGTGTACTAGAGAGGAAACTGTTAAACATGTGTTCTGGGAATGTGACTTTACACAAAGGGTGTGGAGGGAGTGCACAGGGTGGGCACCAACTTTTTTTTCAGTAGAAAAATTAAGTTATGAGATGGTGATGAAAGGCTTGATTGGGGTGAGGAAATGGAACGAGAGATTTTTGGTGTGGCTGCTGATTAGCGTAGTGAAGCTCTATGTGTGGCAAGATAGGAACAACTTGGTGAAACACGGAGTGCATGGACCAGTGAATGCTGTGGTATGGAGAGTGAGAAACGATATAGGGAACCGAGTGAAGTGGGATATAAGAAAGTGGGGCTTCTATGCGGCCAAAGAAAGATGGAAAGATTTGTTTGTTTTAGGGAATTAAAGTAAGGGAAAGAAGAAGTGAGTGTGGTGCGAATGGGTTGTGATTGTTTTTATAATAAGCCATGTGTGAGTGAGAAATTTATAGCCTTTAGCTTACCGTGTGAGAATGAGTGGGTATGATTTATTGGCCTTCATGAAAATGATTTCTGTAAGATTGAACCCTTTGGGGGAGGGACGGCAGGTTTGCATAAAGAGGCGGGGTTATGTAAATGGGGTGTACATGAGAATAAAGGAAGACAGGGGTGGGAGGTTTGTGAAATACCCAAACTAAGTACGAATGTATCTAGTCTTTGTGTTTGTTGTGAAATGTTTTATGTTACCTTACAGAAGACTTTTTTGTGTAAAAGTGATGGTTTGTTTTTTGATTAGTTTACAGGCCTAGGTTGACATGCCCCTTTTTTTGTTACTGTGACCAATGAGTTTGTGTTGTTGATTGTGTATGACATGTCATGAACTGTTTTAATAAAAAAAAAAAAAAAAAAAAAAAATCTGTTCTTATCAGTTTAATATCTGATACGTCCCCCATCGGGGGACCACATATTAAACGGATTTTTGGAACAGGGAGCTGGATCAGGAGCTTGCTCCGTCCTCTCCACGCATCGGCCCGGTATTGCAGCGCCTCCGGGAACGGTGCACTACCTTCTCTCAGCGGTGAAAAGACAGACGTAGCTAGCAAGCAAGCGAGGTGGACCGGAGCTCCTTCCTCTCCGGTCTCGTCTCTCGTCCATCTGTGTGTCTCTGTGTCTCTCTCTCTCCCCCTCCCCGTTCCCGTGCTCCCTCCGTGCACTTTCCCGCGCCTCGACTCTCTCGGCAAGCAGGCCGGCCCCCTTTTCGGCTCCCGTGCGTTTTCCCTCCAAAAAACTTAGTTTTTTCCTCCTTTTTCCAGGGAGGCAGGCGTGGCTTGTGTGTGTGTGTGTGTGTGTGTGTGTGTGTGTGTGTGTGTGTGTGTGTGTGTGTGTGTCCCCGTCCTTGCAGGCGGGCCCCTTTCGACAGCCGGCCGTTTTCCCTCCAAAAAACTTAGTATATACACCTTTTCTTTCTTTTTTTCGGCAGGCAGGCAGGTGTGTGTGTGTCCCCGTCCCTCCCGAGAGAGCGCTGCCCCTTGCCTCTGCCCGCAGGTGCCGACGGTCCGCTTTCGCTTGCAGCTCACTCGGCACGGCTGCTGCTGGTGGGAGGGGCCTAAGCTAAGGAGGCCGGCCGGCTGGCGCCCCCCGCGGCTGCGGTCGTTGTCGGGCCGTTGACAGGAGATCAAAGAGCAGGGCCCCCGCCCGGGACTGGCGGGCAGGCAGGCGAGCAAGCAGGCAGGCAAGAGAGGGGGAGAGCGGAGTCCGGGCGGCCGGCAGCCGCGTGCGGACCGGGCTCCAGAGGCGTCGGCCTGCGCCGCTGCGCGCCAGCCGGACGCCCGCGCGCCCGCCCAAGGCCGGCGTCGGGCATCGCTTCTCGGCCTTTTGGCTAAGATCAAGTGTAGTATCTGTTCTTATCAGTTTAATATCTGATACGTCCCCCATCGGGGGACCACATATTAAACGGATTTTTGGAACAGGGAGCTGGATCAGGAGCTTGCTCCGTCCTCTCCACGCATCGGCCCGGTATTGCAGCGCCTCCGGGAACGGTGCACTACCTTCTCTCAGCGGTGAAAAGACAGACGTAGCTAGCAAGCAAGCGAGGTGGACCGGAGCTCCTTCCTCTCCGGTCTCGTCTCTCGTCCATCTGTGTGTCTCTGTGTCTCTCTCTCTCCCCCTCCCCGTTCCCGTGCTCCCTCCGTGCACTTTCCCGCGCCTCGACTCTCTCGGCAAGCAGGCCGGCCCCCTTTTCGGCTCCCGTGCGTTTTCCCTCCAAAAAACTTAGTTTTTTCCTCCTTTTTCCAGGGAGGCAGGCGTGGCTTGTGTGTGTGTGTGTGTGTGTGTGTGTGTGTGTGTGTGTGTGTGTGTGTGTGTGTGTGTCCCCGTCCTTGCAGGCGGGCCCCTTTCGACAGCCGGCCGTTTTCCCTCCAAAAAACTTAGTATATACACCTTTTCTTTCTTTTTTTCGGCAGGCAGGCAGGTGTGTGTGTGTCCCCGTCCCTCCCGAGAGAGCGCTGCCCCTTGCCTCTGCCCGCAGGTGCCGACGGTCCGCTTTCGCTTGCAGCTCACTCGGCACGGCTGCTGCTGGTGGGAGGGGCCTAAGCTAAGGAGGCCGGCCGGCTGGCGCCCCCCGCGGCTGCGGTCGTTGTCGGGCCGTTGACAGGAGATCAAAGAGCAGGGCCCCCGCCCGGGACTGGCGGGCAGGCAGGCGAGCAAGCAGGCAGGCAAGAGAGGGGGAGAGCGGAGTCCGGGCGGCCGGCAGCCGCGTGCGGACCGGGCTCCAGAGGCGTCGGCCTGCGCCGCTGCGCGCCAGCCGGACGCCCGCGCGCCCGCCCAAGGCCGGCGTCGGGCATCGCTTCTCGGCCTTTTGGCTAAGATCAAGTGTAGTATCTGTTCTTATCAGTTTAATATCTGATACGTCCCCCATCGGGGGACCACATATTAAACGGATTTTTGGAACAGGGAGCTGGATCAGGAGCTTGCTCCGTCCTCTCCACGCATCGGCCCGGTATTGCAGCGCCTCCGGGAACGGTGCACTACCTTCTCTCAGCGGTGAAAAGACAGACGTAGCTAGCAAGCAAGCGAGGTGGACCGGAGCTCCTTCCTCTCCGGTCTCGTCTCTCGTCCATCTGTGTGTCTCTGTGTCTCTCTCTCTCCCCCTCCCCGTTCCCGTGCTCCCTCCGTGCACTTTCCCGCGCCTCGACTCTCTCGGCAAGCAGGCCGGCCCCCTTTTCGGCTCCCGTGCGTTTTCCCTCCAAAAAACTTAGTTTTTTCCTCCTTTTTCCAGGGAGGCAGGCGTGGCTTGTGTGTGTGTGTGTGTGTGTGTGTGTGTGTGTGTGTGTGTGTGTGTGTGTGTGTGTCCCCGTCCTTGCAGGCGGGCCCCTTTCGACAGCCGGCCGTTTTCCCTCCAAAAAACTTAGTATATACACCTTTTCTTTCTTTTTTTCGGCAGGCAGGCAGGTGTGTGTGTGTCCCCGTCCCTCCCGAGAGAGCGCTGCCCCTTGCCTCTGCCCGCAGGTGCCGACGGTCCGCTTTCGCTTGCAGCTCACTCGGCACGGCTGCTGCTGGTGGGAGGGGCCTAAGCTAAGGAGGCCGGCCGGCTGGCGCCCCCCGCGGCTGCGGTCGTTGTCGGGCCGTTGACAGGAGATCAAAGAGCAGGGCCCCCGCCCGGGACTGGCGGGCAGGCAGGCGAGCAAGCAGGCAGGCAAGAGAGGGGGAGAGCGGAGTCCGGGCGGCCGGCAGCCGCGTGCGGACCGGGCTCCAGAGGCGTCGGCCTGCGCCGCTGCGCGCCAGCCGGACGCCCGCGCGCCCGCCCAAGGCCGGCGTCGGGCATCGCTTCTCGGCCTTTTGGCTAAGATCAAGTGTAGTATCTGTTCTTATCAGTTTAATATCTGATACGTCCCCCATCGGGGGACCACATATTAAACGGATTTTTGGAACAGGGAGCTGGATCAGGAGCTTGCTCCGTCCTCTCCACGCATCGGCCCGGTATTGCAGCGCCTCCGGGAACGGTGCACTACCTTCTCTCAGCGGTGAAAAGACAGACGTAGCTAGCAAGCAAGCGAGGTGGACCGGAGCTCCTTCCTCTCCGGTCTCGTCTCTCGTCCATCTGTGTGTCTCTGTGTCTCTCTCTCTCCCCCTCCCCGTTCCCGTGCTCCCTCCGTGCACTTTCCCGCGCCTCGACTCTCTCGGCAAGCAGGCCGGCCCCCTTTTCGGCTCCCGTGCGTTTTCCCTCCAAAAAACTTAGTTTTTTCCTCCTTTTTCCAGGGAGGCAGGCGTGGCTTGTGTGTGTGTGTGTGTGTGTGTGTGTGTGTGTGTGTGTGTGTGTGTGTGTGTGTGTGTCCCCGTCCTTGCAGGCGGGCCCCTTTCGACAGCCGGCCGTTTTCCCTCCAAAAAACTTAGTATATACACCTTTTCTTTCTTTTTTTCGGCAGGCAGGCAGGTGTGTGTGTGTCCCCGTCCCTCCCGAGAGAGCGCTGCCCCTTGCCTCTGCCCGCAGGTGCCGACGGTCCGCTTTCGCTTGCAGCTCACTCGGCACGGCTGCTGCTGGTGGGAGGGGCCTAAGCTAAGGAGGCCGGCCGGCTGGCGCCCCCCGCGGCTGCGGTCGTTGTCGGGCCGTTGACAGGAGATCAAAGAGCAGGGCCCCCGCCCGGGACTGGCGGGCAGGCAGGCGAGCAAGCAGGCAGGCAAGAGAGGGGGAGAGCGGAGTCCGGGCGGCCGGCAGCCGCGTGCGGACCGGGCTCCAGAGGCGTCGGCCTGCGCCGCTGCGCGCCAGCCGGACGCCCGCGCGCCCGCCCAAGGCCGGCGTCGGGCATCGCTTCTCGGCCTTTTGGCTAAGATCAAGTGTAGTATCTGTTCTTATCAGTTTAATATCTGATACGTCCCCCATCGGGGGACCACATATTAAACGGATTTTTGGAACAGGGAGCTGGATCAGGAGCTTGCTCCGTCCTCTCCACGCATCGGCCCGGTATTGCAGCGCCTCCGGGAACGGTGCACTACCTTCTCTCAGCGGTGAAAAGACAGACGTAGCTAGCAAGCAAGCGAGGTGGACCGGAGCTCCTTCCTCTCCGGTCTCGTCTCTCGTCCATCTGTGTGTCTCTGTGTCTCTCTCTCTCCCCCTCCCCGTTCCCGTGCTCCCTCCGTGCACTTTCCCGCGCCTCGACTCTCTCGGCAAGCAGGCCGGCCCCCTTTTCGGCTCCCGTGCGTTTTCCCTCCAAAAAACTTAGTTTTTTCCTCCTTTTTCCAGGGAGGCAGGCGTGGCTTGTGTGTGTGTGTGTGTGTGTGTGTGTGTGTGTGTGTGTGTGTGTGTGTGTGTGTGTGTCCCCGTCCTTGCAGGCGGGCCCCTTTCGACAGCCGGCCGTTTTCCCTCCAAAAAACTTAGTATATACACCTTTTCTTTCTTTTTTTCGGCAGGCAGGCAGGTGTGTGTGTGTCCCCGTCCCTCCCGAGAGAGCGCTGCCCCTTGCCTCTGCCCGCAGGTGCCGACGGTCCGCTTTCGCTTGCAGCTCACTCGGCACGGCTGCTGCTGGTGGGAGGGGCCTAAGCTAAGGAGGCCGGCCGGCTGGCGCCCCCCGCGGCTGCGGTCGTTGTCGGGCCGTTGACAGGAGATCAAAGAGCAGGGCCCCCGCCCGGGACTGGCGGGCAGGCAGGCGAGCAAGCAGGCAGGCAAGAGAGGGGGAGAGCGGAGTCCGGGCGGCCGGCAGCCGCGTGCGGACCGGGCTCCAGAGGCGTCGGCCTGCGCCGCTGCGCGCCAGCCGGACGCCCGCGCGCCCGCCCAAGGCCGGCGTCGGGCATCGCTTCTCGGCCTTTTGGCTAAGATCAAGTGTAGTATCTGTTCTTATCAGTTTAATATCTGATACGTCCCCCATCGGGGGACCACATATTAAACGGATTTTTGGAACAGGGAGCTGGATCAGGAGCTTGCTCCGTCCTCTCCACGCATCGGCCCGGTATTGCAGCGCCTCCGGGAACGGTGCACTACCTTCTCTCAGCGGTGAAAAGACAGACGTAGCTAGCAAGCAAGCGAGGTGGACCGGAGCTCCTTCCTCTCCGGTCTCGTCTCTCGTCCATCTGTGTGTCTCTGTGTCTCTCTCTCTCCCCCTCCCCGTTCCCGTGCTCCCTCCGTGCACTTTCCCGCGCCTCGACTCTCTCGGCAAGCAGGCCGGCCCCCTTTTCGGCTCCCGTGCGTTTTCCCTCCAAAAAACTTAGTTTTTTCCTCCTTTTTCCAGGGAGGCAGGCGTGGCTTGTGTGTGTGTGTGTGTGTGTGTGTGTGTGTGTGTGTGTGTGTGTGTGTGTGTGTCCCCGTCCTTGCAGGCGGGCCCCTTTCGACAGCCGGCCGTTTTCCCTCCAAAAAACTTAGTATATACACCTTTTCTTTCTTTTTTTCGGCAGGCAGGCAGGTGTGTGTGTGTCCCCGTCCCTCCCGAGAGAGCGCTGCCCCTTGCCTCTGCCCGCAGGTGCCGACGGTCCGCTTTCGCTTGCAGCTCACTCGGCACGGCTGCTGCTGGTGGGAGGGGCCTAAGCTAAGGAGGCCGGCCGGCTGGCGCCCCCCGCGGCTGCGGTCGTTGTCGGGCCGTTGACAGGAGATCAAAGAGCAGGGCCCCCGCCCGGGACTGGCGGGCAGGCAGGCGAGCAAGCAGGCAGGCAAGAGAGGGGGAGAGCGGAGTCCGGGCGGCCGGCAGCCGCGTGCGGACCGGGCTCCAGAGGCGTCGGCCTGCGCCGCTGCGCGCCAGCCGGACGCCCGCGCGCCCGCCCAAGGCCGGCGTCGGGCATCGCTTCTCGGCCTTTTGGCTAAGATCAAGTGTAGTATCTGTTCTTATCAGTTTAATATCTGATACGTCCCCCATCGGGGGACCACATATTAAACGGATTTTTGGAACAGGGAGCTGGATCAGGAGCTTGCTCCGTCCTCTCCACGCATCGGCCCGGTATTGCAGCGCCTCCCACTACCTTCTCTCAGCGGTGAAAAGACAGACGTAGCTAGCAAGCAAGCGAGGTGGACCGGAGCTCCTTCCTCTCCGGTCTCGTCTCTCGTCCATCTGTGTGTCTCTGTGTCTCTCTCTCTCCCCCTCCCCGTTCCCGTGCTCCCTCCGTGCACTTTCCCGCGCCTCGACTCTCTCGGCAAGCAGGCCGGCCCCCTTTTCGGCTCCCGTGCGTTTTCCCTCCAAAAAACTTAGTTTTTTCCTCCTTTTTCCAGGGAGGCAGGCGTGGCTTGTGTGTGTGTGTGTGTGTGTGTGTGTGTGTGTGTGTGTGTGTGTGTGTGTGTCCCCGTCCTTGCAGGCGGGCCCCTTTCGACAGCCGGCCGTTTTCCCTCCAAAAAACTTAGTATATACACCTTTTCTTTCTTTTTTTCGGCAGGCAGGCAGGTGTGTGTGTGTCCCCGTCCCTCCCGAGAGAGCGCTGCCCCTTGCCTCTGCCCGCAGGTGCCGACGGTCCGCTTTCGCTTGCAGCTCACTCGGCACGGCTGCTGCTGGTGGGAGGGGCCTAAGCTAAGGAGGCCGGCCGGCTGGCGCCCCCCGCGGCTGCGGTCGTTGTCGGGCCGTTGACAGGAGATCAAAGAGCAGGGCCCCCGCCCGGGACTGGCGGGCAGGCAGGCGAGCAAGCAGGCAGGCAAGAGAGGGGGAGAGCGGAGTCCGGGCGGCCGGCAGCCGCGTGCGGACCGGGCTCCAGAGGCGTCGGCCTGCGCCGCTGCGCGCCAGCCGGACGCCCGCGCGCCCGCCCAAGGCCGGCGTCGGGCATCGCTTCTCGGCCTTTTGGCTAAGATCAAGTGTAGTATCTGTTCTTATCAGTTTAATATCTGATACGTCCCCCATCGGGGGACCACATATTAAACGGATTTTTGGAACAGGGAGCTGGATCAGGAGCTTGCTCCGTCCTCTCCACGCATCGGCCCGGTATTGCAGCGCCTCCGGGAACGGTGCACTACCTTCTCTCAGCGGTGAAAAGACAGACGTAGCTAGCAAGCAAGCGAGGTGGACCGGAGCTCCTTCCTCTCCGGTCTCGTCTCTCGTCCATCTGTGTGTCTCTGTGTCTCTCTCTCTCTCCCCCTCCCCGTTCCCGTGCTCCCTCCGTGCACTTTCCCGCGCCTCGACTCTCTCGGCAAGCAGGCCGGCCCCCTTTTCGGCTCCCGTGCGTTTTCCCTCCAAAAAACTTAGTTTTTTCCTCCTTTTTCCAGGGAGGCAGGCGTGGCTTGTGTGTGTGTGTGTGTGTGTGTGTGTGTGTGTGTGTGTGTGTGTGTGTGTGTCCCCGTCCTTGCAGGCGGGCCCCTTTCGACAGCCGGCCGTTTTCCCTCCAAAAAACTTAGTATATACACCTTTTCTTTCTTTTTTTCGGCAGGCAGGCAGGTGTGTGTGTGTCCCCGTCCCTCCCGAGAGAGCGCTGCCCCTTGCCTCTGCCCGCAGGTGCCGACGGTCCGCTTTCGCTTGCAGCTCACTCGGCACGGCTGCTGCTGGTGGGAGGGGCCTAAGCTAAGGAGGCCGGCCGGCTGGCGCCCCCCGCGGCTGCGGTCGTTGTCGGGCCGTTGACAGGAGATCAAAGAGCAGGGCCCCCGCCCGGGACTGGCGGGCAGGCAGGCGAGCAAGCAGGCAGGCAAGAGAGGGGGAGAGCGGAGTCCGGGCGGCCGGCAGCCGCGTGCGGACCGGGCTCCAGAGGCGTCGGCCTGCGCCGCTGCGCGCCAGCCGGACGCCCGCGCGCCCGCCCAAGGCCGGCGTCGGGCATCGCTTCTCGGCCTTTTGGCTAAGATCAAGTGTAGTATCTGTTCTTATCAGTTTAATATCTGATACGTCCCCCATCGGGGGACCACATATTAAACGGATTTTTGGAACAGGGAGCTGGATCAGGAGCTTGCTCCGTCCTCTCCACGCATCGGCCCGGTATTGCAGCGCCTCCGGGAACGGTGCACTACCTTCTCTCAGCGGTGAAAAGACAGACGTAGCTAGCAAGCAAGCGAGGTGGACCGGAGCTCCTTCCTCTCCGGTCTCGTCTCTCGTCCATCTGTGTGTCTCTGTGTCTCTCTCTCTCCCCCTCCCCGTTCCCGTGCTCCCTCCGTGCACTTTCCCGCGCCTCGACTCTCTCGGCAAGCAGGCCGGCCCCCTTTTCGGCTCCCGTGCGTTTTCCCTCCAAAAAACTTAGTTTTTTCCTCCTTTTTCCAGGGAGGCAGGCGTGGCTTGTGTGTGTGTGTGTGTGTGTGTGTGTGTGTGTGTGTGTGTGTGTGTGTGTGTGTCCCCGTCCTTGCAGGCGGGCCCCTTTCGACAGCCGGCCGTTTTCCCTCCAAAAAACTTAGTATATACACCTTTTCTTTCTTTTTTTCGGCAGGCAGGCAGGTGTGTGTGTGTCCCCGTCCCTCCCGAGAGAGCGCTGCCCCTTGCCTCTGCCCGCAGGTGCCGACGGTCCGCTTTCGCTTGCAGCTCACTCGGCACGGCTGCTGCTGGTGGGAGGGGCCTAAGCTAAGGAGGCCGGCCGGCTGGCGCCCCCCGCGGCTGCGGTCGTTGTCGGGCCGTTGACAGGAGATCAAAGAGCAGGGCCCCCGCCCGGGACTGGCGGGCAGGCAGGCGAGCAAGCAGGCAGGCAAGAGAGGGGGAGAGCGGAGTCCGGGCGGCCGGCAGCCGCGTGCGGACCGGGCTCCAGAGGCGTCGGCCTGCGCCGCTGCGCGCCAGCCGGACGCCCGCGCGCCCGCCCAAGGCCGGCGTCGGGCATCGCTTCTCGGCCTTTTGGCTAAGATCAAGTGTAGTATCTGTTCTTATCAGTTTAATATCTGATACGTCCCCCATCGGGGGACCACATATTAAACGGATTTTTGGAACAGGGAGCTGGATCAGGAGCTTGCTCCGTCCTCTCCACGCATCGGCCCGGTATTGCAGCGCCTCCGGGAACGGTGCACTACCTTCTCTCAGCGGTGAAAAGACAGACGTAGCTAGCAAGCAAGCGAGGTGGACCGGAGCTCCTTCCTCTCCGGTCTCGTCTCTCGTCCATCTGTGTGTCTCTGTGTCTCTCTCTCTCCCCCTCCCCGTTCCCGTGCTCCCTCCGTGCACTTTCCCGCGCCTCGACTCTCTCGGCAAGCAGGCCGGCCCCCTTTTCGGCTCCCGTGCGTTTTCCCTCCAAAAAACTTAGTTTTTTCCTCCTTTTTCCAGGGAGGCAGGCGTGGCTTGTGTGTGTGTGTGTGTGTGTGTGTGTGTGTGTGTGTGTGTGTGTGTGTGTGTGTCCCCGTCCTTGCAGGCGGGCCCCTTTCGACAGCCGGCCGTTTTCCCTCCAAAAAACTTAGTATATACACCTTTTCTTTCTTTTTTTCGGCAGGCAGGCAGGTGTGTGTGTGTCCCCGTCCCTCCCGAGAGAGCGCTGCCCCTTGCCTCTGCCCGCAGGTGCCGACGGTCCGCTTTCGCTTGCAGCTCACTCGGCACGGCTGCTGCTGGTGGGAGGGGCCTAAGCTAAGGAGGCCGGCCGGCTGGCGCCCCCCGCGGCTGCGGTCGTTGTCGGGCCGTTGACAGGAGATCAAAGAGCAGGGCCCCCGCCCGGGACTGGCGGGCAGGCAGGCGAGCAAGCAGGCAGGCAAGAGAGGGGGAGAGCGGAGTCCGGGCGGCCGGCAGCCGCGTGCGGACCGGGCTCCAGAGGCGTCGGCCTGCGCCGCTGCGCGCCAGCCGGACGCCCGCGCGCCCGCCCAAGGCCGGCGTCGGGCATCGCTTCTCGGCCTTTTGGCTAAGATCAAGTGTAGTATCTGTTCTTATCAGTTTTCTTATCAGTTTAATATCTGATACGTCCCCCATCGGGGGACCACATATTAAACGGATTTTTGGAACAGGGAGCTGGATCAGGAGCTTGCTCCGTCCTCTCCACGCATCGGCCCGGTATTGCAGCGCCTCCGGGAACGGTGCACTACCTTCTCTCAGCGGTGAAAAGACAGACGTAGCTAGCAAGCAAGCGAGGTGGACCGGAGCTCCTTCCTCTCCGGTCTCGTCTCTCGTCCATCTGTGTGTCTCTGTGTCTCTCTCTCTCCCCCTCCCCGTTCCCGTGCTCCCTCCGTGCACTTTCCCGCGCCTCGACTCTCTCGGCAAGCAGGCCGGCCCCCTTTTCGGCTCCCGTGCGTTTTCCCTCCAAAAAACTTAGTTTTTTCCTCCTTTTTCCAGGGAGGCAGGCGTGGCTTGTGTGTGTGTGTGTGTGTGTGTGTGTGTGTGTGTGTGTGTGTGTGTGTGTGTGTGTGTGTCCCCGTCCTTGCAGGCGGGCCCCTTTCGACAGCCGGCCGTTTTCCCTCCAAAAAACTTAGTATATACACCTTTTCTTTCTTTTTTTCGGCAGGCAGGCAGGTGTGTGTGTGTCCCCGTCCCTCCCGAGAGAGCGCTGCCCCTTGCCTCTGCCCGCAGGTGCCGACGGTCCGCTTTCGCTTGCAGCTCACTCGGCACGGCTGCTGCTGGTGGGAGGGGCCTAAGCTAAGGAGGCCGGCCGGCTGGCGCCCCCCGCGGCTGCGGTCGTTGTCGGGCCGTTGACAGGAGATCAAAGAGCAGGGCCCCCGCCCGGGACTGGCGGGCAGGCAGGCGAGCAAGCAGGCAGGCAAGAGAGGGGGAGAGCGGAGTCCGGGCGGCCGGCAGCCGCGTGCGGACCGGGCTCCAGAGGCGTCGGCCTGCGCCGCTGCGCGCCAGCCGGACGCCCGCGCGCCCGCCCAAGGCCGGCGTCGGGCATCGCTTCTCGGCCTTTTGGCTAAGATCAAGTGTAGTATCTGTTCTTATCAGTTTAATATCTGATACGTCCCCCATCGGGGGACCACATATTAAACGGATTTTTGGAACAGGGAGCTGGATCAGGAGCTTGCTCCGTCCTCTCCACGCATCGGCCCGGTATTGCAGCGCCTCCGGGAACGGTGCACTACCTTCTCTCAGCGGTGAAAAGACAGACGTAGCTAGCAAGCAAGCGAGGTGGACCGGAGCTCCTTCCTCTCCGGTCTCGTCTCTCGTCCATCTGTGTGTCTCTGTGTCTCTCTCTCTCCCCCTCCCCGTTCCCGTGCTCCCTCCGTGCACTTTCCCGCGCCTCGACTCTCTCGGCAAGCAGGCCGGCCCCCTTTTCGGCTCCCGTGCGTTTTCCCTCCAAAAAACTTAGTTTTTTCCTCCTTTTTCCAGGGAGGCAGGCGTGGCTGTGTGTGTGTGTGTGTGTGTGTGTGTGTGTGTGTGTGTGTGTGTGTGTGTGTGTGTCCCCGTCCTTGCAGGCGGGCCCCTTTCGACAGCCGGCCGTTTTCCCTCCAAAAAACTTAGTATATACACCTTTTCTTTCTTTTTTTCGGCAGGCAGGCAGGTGTGTGTGTGTCCCCGTCCCTCCCGAGAGAGCGCTGCCCCTTGCCTCTGCCCGCAGGTGCCGACGGTCCGCTTTCGCTTGCAGCTCACTCGGCACGGCTGCTGCTGGTGGGAGGGGCCTAAGCTAAGGAGGCCGGCCGGCTGGCGCCCCCCGCGGCTGCGGTCGTTGTCGGGCCGTTGACAGGAGATCAAAGAGCAGGGCCCCCGCCCGGGACTGGCGGGCAGGCAGGCGAGCAAGCAGGCAGGCAAGAGAGGGGGAGAGCGGAGTCCGGGCGGCCGGCAGCCGCGTGCGGACCGGGCTCCAGAGGCGTCGGCCTGCGCCGCTGCGCGCCAGCCGGACGCCCGCGCGCCCGCCCAAGGCCGGCGTCGGGCATCGCTTCTCGGCCTTTTGGCTAAGATCAAGTGTAGTATCTGTTCTTATCAGTTTAATATCTGATACGTCCCCCATCGGGGGACCACATGACCACATATTAAACGGATTTTTGGAACAGGGAGCTGGATCAGGAGCTTGCTCCGTCCTCTCCACGCATCGGCCCGGTATTGCAGCGCCTCCGGGAACGGTGCACTACCTTCTCTCAGCGGTGAAAAGACAGACGTAGCTAGCAAGCAAGCGAGGTGGACCGGAGCTCCTTCCTCTCCGGTCTCGTCTCTCGTCCATCTGTGTGTCTCTGTGTCTCTCTCTCTCCCCCTCCCCGTTCCCGTGCTCCCTCCGTGCACTTTCCCGCGCCTCGACTCTCTCGGCAAGCAGGCCGGCCCCCTTTTCGGCTCCCGTGCGTTTTCCCTCCAAAAAACTTAGTTTTTTCCTCCTTTTTCCAGGGAGGCAGGCGTGGCTTGTGTGTGTGTGTGTGTGTGTGTGTGTGTGTGTGTGTGTGTGTGTGTGTGTGTGTGTGTCCCCGTCCTTGCAGGCGGGCCCCTTTCGACAGCCGGCCGTTTTCCCTCCAAAAAACTTAGTATATACACCTTTTCTTTCTTTTTTTCGGCAGGCAGGCAGGTGTGTGTGTGTCCCCGTCCCTCCCGAGAGAGCGCTGCCCCTTGCCTCTGCCCGCAGGTGCCGACGGTCCGCTTTCGCTTGCAGCTCACTCGGCACGGCTGCTGCTGGTGGGAGGGGCCTAAGCTAAGGAGGCCGGCCGGCTGGCGCCCCCCGCGGCTGCGGTCGTTGTCGGGCCGTTGACAGGAGATCAAAGAGCAGGGCCCCCGCCCGGGACTGGCGGGCAGGCAGGCGAGCAAGCAGGCAGGCAAGAGAGGGGGAGAGCGGAGTCCGGGCGGCCGGCAGCCGCGTGCGGACCGGGCTCCAGAGGCGTCGGCCTGCGCCGCTGCGCGCCAGCCGGACGCCCGCGCGCCCGCCCAAGGCCGGCGTCGGGCATCGCTTCTCGGCCTTTTGGCTAAGATCAGAGTTCAAGTGGCTTGACCGCAGTTCTCATAGATCTTAGTCCAGGGGGCCGGGAAGGCGCGGAGAAGAACGTGTGGACGAGACGGTGTGGAGCACGGGTTTGCTGGAGCCAGGAGGAGTGAAGCAGCCGAGACGAGGGAGCCGCAGTTGCTGTTGGACGGAGCGAGAGGGCGATGGTGTTTCCTTGAGGCCGAGACGAGGATCTTGCAGTGGCGTTTGGACGGCTCAAGAGGGCGACGGAGTTTTCCTGAGGCCGAGACGAGGATCTTGCGTTGGCGTTTGGGCGAAGCAGGAGGGCGGCAGAGTTTCCTGAAGGCTTGGTAGTGGTCTCGTGGTGTGGAACTATGGAGCTGTTGGCTGGAAACATCCGGGCGAGGAAGGAGCGACGGAAGGATTCATTTCGCTTTGTGTTGCGGAGGCGCGATGGATCTGGAAGATGGACTCGAGATAAGTTTATGACTTTGATTTTGGAAGAGGTTTTGGGTTTGTGTTCTCGGGACATTTTGTGTTTACAGGATTTTTGTGATCATGGTGTTTTTGAGTTAACTGTCATTTCTAGTAATGTGTGTTTGGAGCTGATGGGGAAGATTCAGGAGTTAAGAGAGGAGGCCCCGTTGAGCCTCTTCTCTGTAATCCCAATGTTTGTTGGGGATTTAAGGAAGATGACTGTGTATATTTCTGATCCGTTTGTTTCGGAGGAAGAGATTATTAAGTTTTTGCAAGTTTTTGTAGTTTTGCAAGGGAAAGGACAAAAAGAGCTGGATCCTAAAGGAGTTTGGACTGGGAAACGTTTTTTTTGGATGAGACTGCGTTTTGGGGAAACAGGGGAAGAGGGGGTGTTACACCCCCCACCGGTTTTCGAGATTGGGACAGGGGTGGGCTGTCTGTTCTATCCGGGCCAGCCCCTGGTGTGCAGAAGGTGTGGAGGATTGGGACATTTTGCTGCACAATGTTCGATTGTGTTTTGTGGTCGATGTTTTGTTCAAGGTCATGCAGTGAACGATTGTAAGAAGGGGGTTAAATGTTTCTTGTGTGGGGGTTTTGGGCATTTGTATAAAAACTGTGTGGAGAAGGTAGGGGGTGGTGAAGGGCACGGGGTTGAAGGGGAGGTAGTACAGGTGCGGGAAAACTTGGGTGATGTTGGAAACAAGGAGGTGGGAGAGGAAGAGATAAAAGGTGTTATGGTCCCTGAGGGGAATTCAGGTGTGGCTGAGGGGAGTATGGCGGAGGGAGGTGACGGGCTGGAAGGTAGTTCAGGCGGTCATTGTGAGGTTGTGAGGAGTGGAAGTATGGGGAGTGTGTCTGGGGGCTTGGTAGAATGTGGATCGGAGAGTGCAAAGGTCGGTGAAGACGACACTTTAAGTAGTGTGTCTAAAGGATCAGATAAGGACGGTGGAACTGAGAGCGGTGCGGGGTTGAATTGTGGACTAGTGGAGGAGGCGAAGGATGGTGTGCAGGTGGAGATGCCGAAAGGAGAGGGAATGGAAAGTATGCTCGTGGGAGACGGTGTGGGGTGTATGAAGGAGAATGTTAAAAAAGAGTTGGGGAAAATCAAGGAAGGTGCGCCATCTAGAGGTAGAGAGGTGATTGAGGATGGTAAGGACAAGGGAAGTGTGGAGAAGTGTGTGCGGAGGCCTAAAGTGAAGGAGGGGAGAGTACATACTGATGATTTCACGGATAGCGATGTTGAGAGGGAGCATGCAGCAAGTCTCAAACAGTGTGAACTGGAGTCGAAGAAGGCAGGGTATACCGATGGATGGTTGAAAACAACGTTGACGGGTATTTCGTGGAACTTAAACTCTGAGGGGAAGGTTAAGGAAGTTGAACTTAATGAGGAGAATTTTCCACCCTTAGGGTCCGCTGGGGCCACGAAGGGGAAAGAGTGTAGGGGAAAGGAATCGGTGTCAGCGGCGGGTGCTGGGAAAGGTGATGTTAAAAGTAAGCGGGAAAGTGGAGGTGGGGGCACTCGGAGGCAAGGTTCGGAGACTGGGGTCACTAGCTGCAGAGCGTGGGAGGAGATTGGTATCTCCTCTGACTGGCAGAAATTGATGAGGGTTAAAATGGAAGGAATGTTTGGTCGCAATAAGTGAGGTGGAGCAGAAAGGTTCAGAGAGCTGTATCGAGTTAATGATGGACGGGGATAAGTTTAAATGCGGATCAACGGTACTTTGGTTATGAGGGGAGGGTTTGTGTTGAAGAGTATGGAGTAACCTGGGAATTTAGAACGGTTTATTTGCATAAGGGGTGGGATTATGATAATGAATGGGTTTGTTGAAAGTTGGGTGGTATTTTGTAAGCTTTGGTTTCAGGGTGTTGGTTTTTTGGGTCAATGAATTTGTTTGCTGTGTTTTGTAATTTTGTAATAAAAAAAAAAAAAAAAAAAAAAAAATCTGTTCTTATCAGTTTAATATCTGATACGTCCCCCATCGGGGGACCACATATTAAACGGATTTTTGGAACAGGGAGCTGGATCAGGAGCTTGCTCCGTCCTCTCCACGCATCGGCCCGGTATTGCAGCGCCTCCGGGAACGGTGCACTACCTTCTCTCAGCGGTGAAAAGACAGACGTAGCTAGCAAGCAAGCGAGGTGGACCGGAGCTCCTTCCTCTCCGGTCTCGTCTCTCGTCCATCTGTGTGTCTCTGTGTCTCTCTCTCTCCCCCTCCCCGTTCCCGTGCTCCCTCCGTGCACTTTCCCGCGCCTCGACTCTCTCGGCAAGCAGGCCGGCCCCCTTTTCGGCTCCCGTGCGTTTTCCCTCCAAAAAACTTAGTTTTTTCCTCCTTTTTCCAGGGAGGCAGGCGTGGCTTGTGTGTGTGTGTGTGTGTGTGTGTGTGTGTGTGTGTGTGTGTGTGTGTGTGTGTGTGTCCCCGTCCTTGCAGGCGGGCCCCTTTCGACAGCCGGCCGTTTTCCCTCCAAAAAACTTAGTATATACACCTTTTCTTTCTTTTTTTCGGCAGGCAGGCAGGTGTGTGTGTGTCCCCGTCCCTCCCGAGAGAGCGCTGCCCCTTGCCTCTGCCCGCAGGTGCCGACGGTCCGCTTTCGCTTGCAGCTCACTCGGCACGGCTGCTGCTGGTGGGAGGGGCCTAAGCTAAGGAGGCCGGCCGGCTGGCGCCCCCCGCGGCTGCGGTCGTTGTCGGGCCGTTGACAGGAGATCAAAGAGCAGGGCCCCCGCCCGGGACTGGCGGGCAGGCAGGCGAGCAAGCAGGCAGGCAAGAGAGGGGGAGAGCGGAGTCCGGGCGGCCGGCAGCCGCGTGCGGACCGGGCTCCAGAGGCGTCGGCCTGCGCCGCTGCGCGCCAGCCGGACGCCCGCGCGCCCGCCCAAGGCCGGCGTCGGGCATCGCTTCTCGGCCTTTTGGCTAAGATCAAGTGTAGTATCTGTTCTTATCAGTTTAATATCTGATACGTCCCCCATCGGGGGACCACATATTAAACGGATTTTTGGAACAGGGAGCTGGATCAGGAGCTTGCTCCGTCCTCTCCACGCATCGGCCCGGTATTGCAGCGCCTCCGGGAACGGTGCACTACCTTCTCTCAGCGGTGAAAAGACAGACGTAGCTAGCAAGCAAGCGAGGTGGACCGGAGCTCCTTCCTCTCCGGTCTCGTCTCTCGTCCATCTGTGTGTCTCTGTGTCTCTCTCTCTCCCCCTCCCCGTTCCCGTGCTCCCTCCGTGCACTTTCCCGCGCCTCGACTCTCTCGGCAAGCAGGCCGGCCCCCTTTTCGGCTCCCGTGCGTTTTCCCTCCAAAAAACTTAGTTTTTTCCTCCTTTTTCCAGGGAGGCAGGCGTGGCTTGTGTGTGTGTGTGTGTGTGTGTGTGTGTGTGTGTGTGTGTGTGTGTGTGTGTGTGTGTGTCCCCGTCCTTGCAGGCGGGCCCCTTTCGACAGCCGGCCGTTTTCCCTCCAAAAAACTTAGTATATACACCTTTTCTTTCTTTTTTTCGGCAGGCAGGCAGGTGTGTGTGTGTCCCCGTCCCTCCCGAGAGAGCGCTGCCCCTTGCCTCTGCCCGCAGGTGCCGACGGTCCGCTTTCGCTTGCAGCTCACTCGGCACGGCTGCTGCTGGTGGGAGGGGCCTAAGCTAAGGAGGCCGGCCGGCTGGCGCCCCCCGCGGCTGCGGTCGTTGTCGGGCCGTTGACAGGAGATCAAAGAGCAGGGCCCCCGCCCGGGACTGGCGGGCAGGCAGGCGAGCAAGCAGGCAGGCAAGAGAGGGGGAGAGCGGAGTCCGGGCGGCCGGCAGCCGCGTGCGGACCGGGCTCCAGAGGCGTCGGCCTGCGCCGCTGCGCGCCAGCCGGACGCCCGCGCGCCCGCCCAAGGCCGGCGTCGGGCATCGCTTCTCGGCCTTTTGGCTAAGATCAAGTGTAGTATCTGTTCTTATCAGTTTAATATCTGATACGTCCCCCATCGGGGGACCACATATTAAACGGATTTTTGGAACAGGGAGCTGGATCAGGAGCTTGCTCCGTCCTCTCCACGCATCGGCCCGGTATTGCAGCGCCTCCGGGAACGGTGCACTACCTTCTCTCAGCGGTGAAAAGACAGACGTAGCTAGCAAGCAAGCGAGGTGGACCGGAGCTCCTTCCTCTCCGGTCTCGTCTCTCGTCCATCTGTGTGTCTCTGTGTCTCTCTCTCTCCCCCTCCCCGTTCCCGTGCTCCCTCCGTGCACTTTCCCGCGCCTCGACTCTCTCGGCAAGCAGGCCGGCCCCCTTTTCGGCTCCCGTGCGTTTTCCCTCCAAAAAACTTAGTTTTTTCCTCCTTTTTCCAGGGAGGCAGGCGTGGCTTGTGTGTGTGTGTGTGTGTGTGTGTGTGTGTGTGTGTGTGTGTGTGTGTGTGTCCCCGTCCTTGCAGGCGGGCCCCTTTCGACAGCCGGCCGTTTTCCCTCCAAAAAACTTAGTATATACACCTTTTCTTTCTTTTTTTCGGCAGGCAGGCAGGTGTGTGTGTGTCCCCGTCCCTCCCGAGAGAGCGCTGCCCCTTGCCTCTGCCCGCAGGTGCCGACGGTCCGCTTTCGCTTGCAGCTCACTCGGCACGGCTGCTGCTGGTGGGAGGGGCCTAAGCTAAGGAGGCCGGCCGGCTGGCGCCCCCCGCGGCTGCGGTCGTTGTCGGGCCGTTGACAGGAGATCAAAGAGCAGGGCCCCCGCCCGGGACTGGCGGGCAGGCAGGCGAGCAAGCAGGCAGGCAAGAGAGGGGGAGAGCGGAGTCCGGGCGGCCGGCAGCCGCGTGCGGACCGGGCTCCAGAGGCGTCGGCCTGCGCCGCTGCGCGCCAGCCGGACGCCCGCGCGCCCGCCCAAGGCCGGCGTCGGGCATCGCTTCTCGGCCTTTTGGCTAAGATCAAGTGTAGTATCTGTTCTTATCAGTTTAATATCTGATACGTCCCCCATCGGGGGACCACATATTAAACGGATTTTTGGAACAGGGAGCTGGATCAGGAGCTTGCTCCGTCCTCTCCACGCATCGGCCCGGTATTGCAGCGCCTCCGGGAACGGTGCACTACC
Organism: Atractosteus spatula; assembly: GCF_055471065.1. Lineage (NCBI taxonomy): Eukaryota > Metazoa > Chordata > Actinopteri > Semionotiformes > Lepisosteidae > Atractosteus > Atractosteus spatula. Next base: position 213,038 of record NW_028296871.1, read on the forward strand.
TTCTCTCAGCGGTGAAAAGACAGACGTAGCTAGCAAGCAAGCGAGGTGGACCGGAGCTCCTTCCTCTCCGGTCTCGTCTCTCGTCCATCTGTGTGTCTCTGTGTCTCTCTCTCTCCCCCTCCCCGTTCCCGTGCTCCCTCCGTGCACTTTCCCGCGCCTCGACTCTCTCGGCAAGCAGGCCGGCCCCCTTTTCGGCTCCCGTGCGTTTTCCCTCCAAAAAACTTAGTTTTTTCCTCCTTTTTCCAGGGAGGCAGGCGTGGCTTGTGTGTGTGTGTGTGTGTGTGTGTGTGTGTGTGTGTGTGTGTGTGTGTGTGTGTGTCCCCGTCCTTGCAGGCGGGCCCCTTTCGACAGCCGGCCGTTTTCCCTCCAAAAAACTTAGTATATACACCTTTTCTTTCTTTTTTTCGGCAGGCAGGCAGGTGTGTGTGTGTCCCCGTCCCTCCCGAGAGAGCGCTGCCCCTTGCCTCTGCCCGCAGGTGCCGACGGTCCGCTTTCGCTTGCAGCTCACTCGGCACGGCTGCTGCTGGTGGGAGGGGCCTAAGCTAAGGAGGCCGGCCGGCTGGCGCCCCCCGCGGCTGCGGTCGTTGTCGGGCCGTTGACAGGAGATCAAAGAGCAGGGCCCCCGCCCGGGACTGGCGGGCAGGCAGGCGAGCAAGCAGGCAGGCAAGAGAGGGGGAGAGCGGAGTCCGGGCGGCCGGCAGCCGCGTGCGGACCGGGCTCCAGAGGCGTCGGCCTGCGCCGCTGCGCGCCAGCCGGACGCCCGCGCGCCCGCCCAAGGCCGGCGTCGGGCATCGCTTCTCGGCCTTTTGGCTAAGATCAAGTGTAGTATCTGTTCTTATCAGTTTAATATCTGATACGTCCCCCATCGGGGGACCACATATTAAACGGATTTTTGGAACAGGGAGCTGGATCAGGAGCTTGCTCCGTCCTCTCCACGCATCGGCCCGGTATTGCAGCGCCTCCGGGAACGGTGCACTACCTTCTCTCAGCGGTGAAAAGACAGACGTAGCTAGCAAGCAAGCGAGGTGGACCGGAGCTCCTTCCTCTCCGGTCTCGTCTCTCGTCCATCTGTGTGTCTCTGTGTCTCTCTCTCTCCCCCTCCCCGTTCCCGTGCTCCCTCCGTGCACTTTCCCGCGCCTCGACTCTCTCGGCAAGCAGGCCGGCCCCCTTTTCGGCTCCCGTGCGTTTTCCCTCCAAAAAACTTAGTTTTTTCCTCCTTTTTCCAGGGAGGCAGGCGTGGCTTGTGTGTGTGTGTGTGTGTGTGTGTGTGTGTGTGTGTGTGTGTGTGTGTGTGTGTGTGTCCCCGTCCTTGCAGGCGGGCCCCTTTCGACAGCCGGCCGTTTTCCCTCCAAAAAACTTAGTATATACACCTTTTCTTTCTTTTTTTCGGCAGGCAGGCAGGTGTGTGTGTGTCCCCGTCCCTCCCGAGAGAGCGCTGCCCCTTGCCTCTGCCCGCAGGTGCCGACGGTCCGCTTTCGCTTGCAGCTCACTCGGCACGGCTGCTGCTGGTGGGAGGGGCCTAAGCTAAGGAGGCCGGCCGGCTGGCGCCCCCCGCGGCTGCGGTCGTTGTCGGGCCGTTGACAGGAGATCAAAGAGCAGGGCCCCCGCCCGGGACTGGCGGGCAGGCAGGCGAGCAAGCAGGCAGGCAAGAGAGGGGGAGAGCGGAGTCCGGGCGGCCGGCAGCCGCGTGCGGACCGGGCTCCAGAGGCGTCGGCCTGCGCCGCTGCGCGCCAGCCGGACGCCCGCGCGCCCGCCCAAGGCCGGCGTCGGGCATCGCTTCTCGGCCTTTTGGCTAAGATCAAGTGTAGTATCTGTTCTTATCAGTTTAATATCTGATACGTCCCCCATCGGGGGACCACATATTAAACGGATTTTTGGAACAGGGAGCTGGATCAGGAGCTTGCTCCGTCCTCTCCACGCATCGGCCCGGTATTGCAGCGCCTCCGGGAACGGTGCACTACCTTCTCTCAGCGGTGAAAAGACAGACGTAGCTAGCAAGCAAGCGAGGTGGACCGGAGCTCCTTCCTCTCCGGTCTCGTCTCTCGTCCATCTGTGTGTCTCTGTGTCTCTCTCTCTCCCCCTCCCCGTTCCCGTGCTCCCTCCGTGCACTTTCCCGCGCCTCGACTCTCTCGGCAAGCAGGCCGGCCCCCTTTTCGGCTCCCGTGCGTTTTCCCTCCAAAAAACTTAGTTTTTTCCTCCTTTTTCCAGGGAGGCAGGCGTGGCTTGTGTGTGTGTGTGTGTGTGTGTGTGTGTGTGTGTGTGTGTGTGTGTGTGTGTGTGTGTGTCCCCGTCCTTGCAGGCGGGCCCCTTTCGACAGCCGGCCGTTTTCCCTCCAAAAAACTTAGTATATACACCTTTTCTTTCTTTTTTTCGGCAGGCAGGCAGGTGTGTGTGTGTCCCCGTCCCTCCCGAGAGAGCGCTGCCCCTTGCCTCTGCCCGCAGGTGCCGACGGTCCGCTTTCGCTTGCAGCTCACTCGGCACGGCTGCTGCTGGTGGGAGGGGCCTAAGCTAAGGAGGCCGGCCGGCTGGCGCCCCCCGCGGCTGCGGTCGTTGTCGGGCCGTTGACAGGAGATCAAAGAGCAGGGCCCCCGCCCGGGACTGGCGGGCAGGCAGGCGAGCAAGCAGGCAGGCAAGAGAGGGGGAGAGCGGAGTCCGGGCGGCCGGCAGCCGCGTGCGGACCGGGCTCCAGAGGCGTCGGCCTGCGCCGCTGCGCGCCAGCCGGACGCCCGCGCGCCCGCCCAAGGCCGGCGTCGGGCATCGCTTCTCGGCCTTTTGGCTAAGATCAAGTGTAGTATCTGTTCTTATCAGTTTAATATCTGATACGTCCCCCATCGGGGGACCACATATTAAACGGATTTTTGGAACAGGGAGCTGGATCAGGAGCTTGCTCCGTCCTCTCCACGCATCGGCCCGGTATTGCAGCGCCTCCGGGAACGGTGCACTACCTTCTCTCAGCGGTGAAAAGACAGACGTAGCTAGCAAGCAAGCGAGGTGGACCGGAGCTCCTTCCTCTCCGGTCTCGTCTCTCGTCCATCTGTGTGTCTCTGTGTCTCTCTCTCTCCCCCTCCCCGTTCCCGTGCTCCCTCCGTGCACTTTCCCGCGCCTCGACTCTCTCGGCAAGCAGGCCGGCCCCCTTTTCGGCTCCCGTGCGTTTTCCCTCCAAAAAACTTAGTTTTTTCCTCCTTTTTCCAGGGAGGCAGGCGTGGCTTGTGTGTGTGTGTGTGTGTGTGTGTGTGTGTGTGTGTGTGTGTGTGTGTGTGTGTCCCCGTCCTTGCAGGCGGGCCCCTTTCGACAGCCGGCCGTTTTCCCTCCAAAAAACTTAGTATATACACCTTTTCTTTCTTTTTTTCGGCAGGCAGGCAGGTGTGTGTGTGTCCCCGTCCCTCCCGAGAGAGCGCTGCCCCTTGCCTCTGCCCGCAGGTGCCGACGGTCCGCTTTCGCTTGCAGCTCACTCGGCACGGCTGCTGCTGGTGGGAGGGGCCTAAGCTAAGGAGGCCGGCCGGCTGGCGCCCCCCGCGGCTGCGGTCGTTGTCGGGCCGTTGACAGGAGATCAAAGAGCAGGGCCCCCGCCCGGGACTGGCGGGCAGGCAGGCGAGCAAGCAGGCAGGCAAGAGAGGGGGAGAGCGGAGTCCGGGCGGCCGGCAGCCGCGTGCGGACCGGGCTCCAGAGGCGTCGGCCTGCGCCGCTGCGCGCCAGCCGGACGCCCGCGCGCCCGCCCAAGGCCGGCGTCGGGCATCGCTTCTCGGCCTTTTGGCTAAGATCAAGTGTGTGGCCTGTCCGCAGCTTGCATCTTGGCCAGAAGAAAGAGGAAGAGACGGATCGCTTTTTTTCGAGGAGACTCGAAGCTTTTTTTGCGTGGCGGTTTTTTTTCCGGCCATTTTTTTTGAGACGATGGAAGGAGGAGCCTTTTCGAGAGAAGGGAGAGTGCGGCATGCCGTTCGGTTTGTGCAGCGAGACGACGGGGAGAAGACGGATTTTGTTTCGAGGGACAAGTTCGAGGACGAGGTGATCGGCGCTGCCTTGCGCTTGGAGCCCGAGGACGTTTTCTGCCTGCAAGACTTCCCGGGTAAGCGATGTTTTGACCTTTCGCTCATCTCGGAGGATCTTGTCAGGAATGTTTGGGCAGTGGTGAACAGAAGGAGAGAGGAAAAGCCCTTTGTCGACTACTATGTGGAGCCTTTGTTTGCCAGGGAGCTAAGAACTTTGACAGTGACAATGTTTAACCCCTATGTGCCAGAAGAGGACATAGTTTGTTTCTTGAAGCGCTTCGTGGACATTCAGGGCATAGGGGTGAAGCTCATAGACAGGAAGAATTATTGGACAGGGCGGAGGCGTTACAGAGTGCGCTTCAGAGCAGATGGGTCGTCTCCGGACGGCCTTTTGCACCCGCCGGCGTCGTTTGAGATAGGCTCCAACAGGGGGTACTTATTTTATTATGGACAGCCCTCGGTCTGCAGGAGATGCAGAAAGGAGGGACACCACGTAGTGGATTGCAGGGAGCGAATTTGCAGACGATGTGAGGGGGTTGGCCACTTATCTTCCGAATGCAAGGAGGAAAGAAGATGTAATTTGTGCGGCGGTGCAGGGCATGTGTTTAAAGACTGTGCGTTGCGGAAGAGGACTTTTTCTGAAGTCGTTAGTGGTGCTGCAGGTGTGAGACCAGGTGCTGCGAATGAGGAGGAGAGACGAAGGAAGGTGGATGAAGTTTCGGAAGGTGCGGGCCGTGTCAGTGGTGAGGAGGCTGAAAATAGGGAGCCTGGTAAAGAGGGAAGCCGAAGGTTTTTAAAAGACGGAGGCTTCTTAATGGAAGGCCAGGAAGGAGAGGAGACCGGAGAAGTGGTGGGAGAAGCAGAGGCAGGGGCGGAGTCAAATTTGCATATGCAAATCGAGCCAGCAGATGGAAATTTTTCGGAGACTGACGGCTTTTCAGAGGTTTCAGAGACGCCAGGACTAGACCTTTTGAAGGCGGCAGTGATAGAAGTCGGACAGGAGGTGCACTGTGCCCCGGGCGTGAGTTGGGATGAGAGGATGGAGGAAGGGGGAGAAGAAGGGCCGTCAGTGTCGAAGAAATCCATAAAGAGGAAGGCGCAAGGGTCGGATGCCCTAGTGGCCAAGAAAGCTGATAGAGGTGCTGAGGATCTGACACTGAGTGAAACATCTGTCTCAGAGGCCCTGGTGGCAGCTTACACACCTGAGGAGGGTGAAGTCCGTGATGAGGGGCCTGTCCTGCCCCAATCCGGAGAATGCTCAGTGTCATCCGATGTTTCTTGCATACCTGGGACGGATGAGGGCGTCCAGGCTGAGCAGAAGCTGGGGAGCGAGGAAGGCCTTTGGCTGGACTCGGACCTCCCCAGGGACTTCATTGACCTCTGCAAATGGCATGAGAAGAACAGAGAGGTCAATTGGCCAGCCGGGTTTGAAGAGCAGGATCTGCAGAAGAAAGGAATTAAGTACAAGTGTGAGTGCGTTGGCAAAGAAGTGAGGCGCATTCAAGTATATGGAAGAAACCACTCAGAGATAATCGCGAAAAAATATCTTTTCTCTGATCTTGTGAAGCAGTGGAGGAACAGTGCTGGGAAGGCAAAGGAAGCCTTTGCTGCGGGGGTTTATAGGAAGGATGGCCGGTATGTGAAAAAGTTGGATGCCTCGTCTTTTTTTTTAAAGAAGTGTGAATGGCAGAACGGGACTGTGAGGTTCCCGAGCAGGGCGGGTGGGCTTAAAAACATACCCAAAAGATTTCCGGGAGTGAAGCTCGAGAACGATGGATCGGCTAGGAGAATCACAAGATTGGCTGTGAGTGGCTGTCAGGAAGCGGATGTGCGGGACGCTTATATAGCGGCGATGGCTATCATCGATAGGTGGGAAGAAAAACTGTGAAGTGACTATTCATGGCCATTAAGGTTCTCACTTTAAATACCAGGGGACTGAGGAACAAAGTGAAAAGGACTGCAGTTTTCCAGTCTTTGAGGCCTTTTAATTTTGATGTCTGTCTTTTGCAGGAGGTTCATCTGAAGGATAATAAGGATGTAGTGGGTTTTGCGCGTGAGTGGGATAGAGGGGATTCTAGGTGGAGTGTGGGCGGGGTTCACTCGTCGGGTGTGGGTGTGTTGATTGGGAATCGGGATGTTTTAGTCGAAGGGAGTGCTGTAGTGGTGCCGGGCAGAGCTTTGAGTGTTGATTTGAGTGTTGGTGAGTGTCGTTTTAGAGTCGTGTGTGTCTATGCTCCGGCTGTAGGGTCCATGAGGGCAGATTTTTTTAAAGAGCTGTTCCCTTTGTGCGCCACAAATAGGCTTCTGGTCGTCGGTGGTGATTTTAATGTCGACCTCGTTAATAAGGAAGAGGCGGGGGCAAAGCAGCTGCGCACACTGCTGACGCGCTTCAATTTAGTTGATAGTGCAGTGCGTTTTCAAGGAAAAGGGGTGGTGCCTACCTGGAGGAACGCGTCAGGTGTGGCAAAACGTCTTGATTATGTTTTTGTATCTAGGGAGGTGGCAGTTGGAGGAATCACCACTCGCCCGGCCTGGCTTTCGGATCACGATATTGTAGAAGTGGATTTGAGCCTGGCAGGCGGAATGTATGGGAAGGGTGTGTGGAGAATGAATGTTGCGGTTTTGGGAGAGAGAGAGTATGTGGATCGTATGAGTCTGAATTTGAACAGGTGGTGGGCAGGAAGGCAACAGCGTGTCTCTGTGTTGGACTGGTGGGAGCAGACTAAGAAGAAAGTTAAAAGTGAAACGAGGTTCTATTGTCTGGAACGTCAGAAAAAAGTGAGGAAAGAGGGGAGGCTGCTCCAGGAAGGGCTGAATAAGCTTTATGCTCTTCTTAATGATGGGGTGTCAGTGGACATGACTGAGGTGGCAGCTTCTAAGAGGCTGTTAAGGGCGTATCACGAGGAGAGGGCAAAGAGTTTCATTTTTAAGACCCGGGTAGACTCATCCCTGCAGCAAGGGACCTGCGTCTCTTATCTTTTCAGACAGGTGAGAAAGCAGCAGGCTAAAAGACGGCTGGATGGGGTTCGAGTGGGTGAGAACACGATAGTAGCAGGCATAGACGGTATGTTGGAGGCAGTGTTTGACTATTATCAGTGTCTCTTTTCTGAAAAAGAGATGGGAAGGGAGATAGATCTCACCTCTCTGGATTGTATTGTTTCACAGCTGCCGGAGGAGAGTAGGGCCCTCTTAGAAAGCCCTTTCACATTAGAGGAGCTTAGGTTGGCCTTAGCTGACACAAAAGATGGGAAAGTGCCTGGAATTGATGGTCTGCCATCAGAATTTTATAGGACTTTCTGGGGTATATTGGGGCCGATCTTGCTCGAGGTAATGAGGGAGGTTTTTTGCATGGGCGTCCTGGGAAGATCGATGAGTGAAGGGGTTCTGACTCTGTTGTATAAAAAAGGCCAACCGACAGAGCTTGCGAATTGGAGGCCTTTAACAATGCTCTGCTCGGACTATAAACTATTTGCAAAGGTGTTAGTTAATAGGATGAAAGGAGTGTTGGACAAAGTGATTGGGAAAGATCAGACGTGTGGGGTCCAGGGGAGGAAAATTACCTGGTCATTGCAGCTGGTTAGGGACACAATAGCGTGGTCCGAGCAGAGAAACATCCCCCTTGCACTGGTGAGCCTTGATTTGGAGAAGGCCTTTGATAGAGTGTCGCATCAGTTTTTGTGGGCTGTGATGGAAAGGACGGGTTTCGGCGTGCTTTTTATTGGGTGGCTAAAGACCTTGTATAAGCAAGTAGGGAGTAGGGTGGTGGTGAATGGATTCCTGGGGAAACTGGTAGAACAGAAGGTGGGCGTGAGGCAAGGATGCCCGTTGTCGCCTCTGTTATTTGTGCTGTACTTGGAACCTTTTGTGAGGATGGTTAACGCGAGCCCGCGTGCAGAAGGCATAATGCTGCCTGGGAGTGGTGGGGGGAGAGTGAAGATGTCCTTATACGCCGACGACATCACTTTGATGGTAGGGTCGAAGGAAAGTTTGCAGGAGGCTCTGGGGATTTTTGATAGCTTTGCCCGGATGTCTGGAGCAAAGTTAAATAGACAGAAAAGCGAAATAAAATATTTCGGGTGTTGGAGGGGCGAAAAAGGGAGTCCCTGCGACCTGAAGTGCTGCAGAGGTCCTCTGAAGGTTTTGGGGGTTTCTTTTCATGACCAAAGTACTGTTCATAGCAGCTGGCAAGAGGCTTTGGAGGTGGTCAGGAAAAGACTACTCCGATGGGGCGACAGGAGGCTTACTTACATCGAGAAGGTGATTGTATTAAAAACAGATGTGTTGCCTGCCCTCACGTATTTAGCACATGTGTACCCCATGCCGGCTAGGTATAATCGGTATCTGGTCAGAGAAGTTTTTCGTTTTGTGTGGAACAAAAAATATGAATATGTGAGACGGATTGATATGTATAGACCCATAGAAGCGGGGGGCAGATCAGTACCAAACATGCCGATTAAGCTGAACTGTCTGTTTGTGTCTGGTTTGTGCGCTGCTTTGAAACAGCCTGTGTCACATGATTACCAGTATTTTGTGAGATTTTGGTTATCGAACAGCATGCGCAGACTTGCCGGCTGGAAGAACGACGTCCCTCACGGAGAAGATCTGCCCTGGCATTACAGGCATGCAGTGTCCTGGACGAGAAAGCATCTGGAGTCGGTGGATGAGTCGGAGCTGCTGGACCACAGGGCACTGTATTGCGCTATAACAGAAAGAGCAGAAGCCAGGGTTGTGGGGGGCGTCGCAAACGAGATCTGGGGAAGGGTGCAGCCTAAGGGTTTGCGTCTGGACTGTCTGGACCTTAATTGGTTAACGGTATGGAAGAGGCTTCCTGTAAGAACTGTGCTATATAAGCATAAGTTGACCAAACAGGTCGGGTGCCCCCGAACCGGATGTCATTGTGCGGAGAGTATCGAGCATGTTTTTTGGTCGTGTAATTTTGCTCAAAAAGTGTGGGAGAAGAGCAGCGCTCTTTTGGGAGCCATAGATGGCACTTTTGCAGTGAACCTCGCAACAGTAATGTTTGGTGTGAGGAGGGGGGGAAGAACGAAAGGTGTGTGTTTTTTGTTGTGGTTATTAATGAGTTTTGTGAAAATTGAACTGTGGGCCGCAAGAAATTTGCTGGTGAAGAAGGGAGTGACATGTGATGTGGGGGGGGTGTGGAGCAAGGTCCTCTGGGATGTTAGATGTATGGTGGCTGCAGATAAAAGGAAGTGGAGTTTCCACGCTGTTAAGGAGAAGTGGAAGGTATTGGCCGATGCCTGACTACTGCTGTTTTGTTATTTCATGATTTGATAGGCTTCTCGCGGGGTTTTGTTTTTTGTTATTTGTGTTTCTGTATGTTTGATTTTGCTGTTTGACAAGGTTTCTGTGAACTCTTTTGAAGATGGACTATTAGCCTTGTCAGGTTTCATCTTTGGGCTTCCCGGGAGGACTTGGTCAGCCACAGAAGGGGCGACACGGTAGAAGGCATCGCCTGGAAGGTGTGGCAGGACAGCGCAAGACCCATCCAATGGGTCGTTCAGAGGAGGGGTTCCGCAGCGGCGAAAGACCATCGGGAGGGGTTGTTTTTCATTGGGGTGTTTTTTGGTGTGCAGTTTCTGTATTGAAGGTTTTTTTGTGTTTGTATTTTTCGTCTTTTCTGAGGATGCGGGAGTAATTTGAGGATTGGGGAGGGACTGGTTTTTGCATAAGGGGCGGGATTATGGTAATGAATGGTTTCTGTTAGTTTGACATGTTTTGTGACTTTTTGGTTTTGGATTTTGTTTTTCGGATGTCCATGTGTTTTTTGGTTTGTTGTATTTTGTATTTTTGTAATAAAAAACAAAAAAAAAAAAAATCTGTTCTTATCAGTTTAATATCTGATACGTCCCCCATCGGGGGACCACATATTAAACGGATTTTTGGAACAGGGAGCTGGATCAGGAGCTTGCTCCGTCCTCTCCACGCATCGGCCCGGTATTGCAGCGCCTCCGGGAACGGTGCACTACCTTCTCTCAGCGGTGAAAAGACAGACGTAGCTAGCAAGCAAGCGAGGTGGACCGGAGCTCCTTCCTCTCCGGTCTCGTCTCTCGTCCATCTGTGTGTCTCTGTGTCTCTCTCTCTCCCCCTCCCCGTTCCCGTGCTCCCTCCGTGCACTTTCCCGCGCCTCGACTCTCTCGGCAAGCAGGCCGGCCCCCTTTTCGGCTCCCGTGCGTTTTCCCTCCAAAAAACTTAGTTTTTTCCTCCTTTTTCCAGGGAGGCAGGCGTGGCTTGTGTGTGTGTGTGTGTGTGTGTGTGTGTGTGTGTGTGTGTGTGTGTGTGTGTGTCCCCGTCCTTGCAGGCGGGCCCCTTTCGACAGCCGGCCGTTTTCCCTCCAAAAAACTTAGTATATACACCTTTTCTTTCTTTTTTTCGGCAGGCAGGCAGGTGTGTGTGTGTCCCCGTCCCTCCCGAGAGAGCGCTGCCCCTTGCCTCTGCCCGCAGGTGCCGACGGTCCGCTTTCGCTTGCAGCTCACTCGGCACGGCTGCTGCTGGTGGGAGGGGCCTAAGCTAAGGAGGCCGGCCGGCTGGCGCCCCCCGCGGCTGCGGTCGTTGTCGGGCCGTTGACAGGAGATCAAAGAGCAGGGCCCCCGCCCGGGACTGGCGGGCAGGCAGGCGAGCAAGCAGGCAGGCAAGAGAGGGGGAGAGCGGAGTCCGGGCGGCCGGCAGCCGCGTGCGGACCGGGCTCCAGAGGCGTCGGCCTGCGCCGCTGCGCGCCAGCCGGACGCCCGCGCGCCCGCCCAAGGCCGGCGTCGGGCATCGCTTCTCGGCCTTTTGGCTAAGATCAAGTGTAGTATCTGTTCTTATCAGTTTAATATCTGATACGTCCCCCATCGGGGGACCACATATTAAACGGATTTTTGGAACAGGGAGCTGGATCAGGAGCTTGCTCCGTCCTCTCCACGCATCGGCCCGGTATTGCAGCGCCTCCGGGAACGGTGCACTACCTTCTCTCAGCGGTGAAAAGACAGACGTAGCTAGCAAGCAAGCGAGGTGGACCGGAGCTCCTTCCTCTCCGGTCTCGTCTCTCGTCCATCTGTGTGTCTCTGTGTCTCTCTCTCTCCCCCTCCCCGTTCCCGTGCTCCCTCCGTGCACTTTCCCGCGCCTCGACTCTCTCGGCAAGCAGGCCGGCCCCCTTTTCGGCTCCCGTGCGTTTTCCCTCCAAAAAACTTAGTTTTTTCCTCCTTTTTCCAGGGAGGCAGGCGTGGCTTGTGTGTGTGTGTGTGTGTGTGTGTGTGTGTGTGTGTGTGTGTGTGTGTGTGTGTCCCCGTCCTTGCAGGCGGGCCCCTTTCGACAGCCGGCCGTTTTCCCTCCAAAAAACTTAGTATATACACCTTTTCTTTCTTTTTTTCGGCAGGCAGGCAGGTGTGTGTGTGTCCCCGTCCCTCCCGAGAGAGCGCTGCCCCTTGCCTCTGCCCGCAGGTGCCGACGGTCCGCTTTCGCTTGCAGCTCACTCGGCACGGCTGCTGCTGGTGGGAGGGGCCTAAGCTAAGGAGGCCGGCCGGCTGGCGCCCCCCGCGGCTGCGGTCGTTGTCGGGCCGTTGACAGGAGATCAAAGAGCAGGGCCCCCGCCCGGGACTGGCGGGCAGGCAGGCGAGCAAGCAGGCAGGCAAGAGAGGGGGAGAGCGGAGTCCGGGCGGCCGGCAGCCGCGTGCGGACCGGGCTCCAGAGGCGTCGGCCTGCGCCGCTGCGCGCCAGCCGGACGCCCGCGCGCCCGCCCAAGGCCGGCGTCGGGCATCGCTTCTCGGCCTTTTGGCTAAGATCAAGTGTAGTATCTGTTCTTATCAGTTTAATATCTGATACGTCCCCCATCGGGGGACCACATATTAAACGGATTTTTGGAACAGGGAGCTGGATCAGGAGCTTGCTCCGTCCTCTCCACGCATCGGCCCGGTATTGCAGCGCCTCCGGGAACGGTGCACTACCTTCTCTCAGCGGTGAAAAGACAGACGTAGCTAGCAAGCAAGCGAGGTGGACCGGAGCTCCTTCCTCTCCGGTCTCGTCTCTCGTCCATCTGTGTGTCTCTGTGTCTCTCTCTCTCCCCCTCCCCGTTCCCGTGCTCCCTCCGTGCACTTTCCCGCGCCTCGACTCTCTCGGCAAGCAGGCCGGCCCCCTTTTCGGCTCCCGTGCGTTTTCCCTCCAAAAAACTTAGTTTTTTCCTCCTTTTTCCAGGGAGGCAGGCGTGGCTTGTGTGTGTGTGTGTGTGTGTGTGTGTGTGTGTGTGTGTGTGTGTGTGTGTGTGTGTGTGTCCCCGTCCTTGCAGGCGGGCCCCTTTCGACAGCCGGCCGTTTTCCCTCCAAAAAACTTAGTATATACACCTTTTCTTTCTTTTTTTCGGCAGGCAGGCAGGTGTGTGTGTGTCCCCGTCCCTCCCGAGAGAGCGCTGCCCCTTGCCTCTGCCCGCAGGTGCCGACGGTCCGCTTTCGCTTGCAGCTCACTCGGCACGGCTGCTGCTGGTGGGAGGGGCCTAAGCTAAGGAGGCCGGCCGGCTGGCGCCCCCCGCGGCTGCGGTCGTTGTCGGGCCGTTGACAGGAGATCAAAGAGCAGGGCCCCCGCCCGGGACTGGCGGGCAGGCAGGCGAGCAAGCAGGCAGGCAAGAGAGGGGGAGAGCGGAGTCCGGGCGGCCGGCAGCCGCGTGCGGACCGGGCTCCAGAGGCGTCGGCCTGCGCCGCTGCGCGCCAGCCGGACGCCCGCGCGCCCGCCCAAGGCCGGCGTCGGGCATCGCTTCTCGGCCTTTTGGCCAAGTTCCGACGATACGTGGCATGACCGCGGTCCGAGGACTTGTCAAAAGGTGAAGACGACGAAGGCGAGGAGGAGAAGGAGAAGACGACGAACGGCGGAACCAGACCAGACCAGACGGGCGGATCCTTACCACCAGAAGACCGGAGCAGACGTCCACCAAAGGTCACCACGGGTAGTCGCCCTGGGTTGAGCCCAGGGGGCGAAGTGGGGCCTCCAAGATGACGGCGGTCGGCGGTGGTGAGCGGGCCCGCGGTCCGGCGGCTGTGCACCCTCTGTCCCGTGAGGGGCTGATGCGGTGCACAGTGCGCTTTGTGGTGAAGGATGCGGAGAGGAAGAAGGACTGGATGAACCGTGAGCGGTTTGAACGAGTGGTCCTGATGAAGGCTTTGGGGATCGAGTTGAAGGACATCGATTGTTTGCAAGACTTCCCGGTTCGAGGGATTTACGACCTGTCTCTCGCGAGCGACGAACTTTGTGAGAAGGCTTGGGAGAGAGTGTGCGAGGGAAAGGAGGTGGCTCCACTTAATGAGTTCCTGATAGAGCCGTTGTTCGCCAGGGAACTCAGGACTTTGACAATTCATTTGTTTAACCACCGGGTACCAGAAAGGGACATAATTACCTTTTTATCCAGGTTCGTGGATGTCCAGGGAGAAGGCCAGAAAGATTTAGACGTCCTCAGAGTGTGGACTGGTAAGAGGCGCTATACGGTGAGGCTGAGACCTAAGCCGTCTGAGGGCGAGGGTGTGGTTCACCCCCCGGCTTATTTTTCAATAGGGCCTAATAGGGGTTACCTCTTTTACCCGGGCCAACCTGTGACATGTAAGAAATGTTTTCAGAGAGGACATGTGGCTATGAACTGTCCCGGTGGTGTGTGTCGAAAGTGTAAGGCCACAACTCATGACACAAAGGATTGCACCAAGGTTTTGACATGTGACCTATGTGGGGCAGAAGGCCATGTTTACAGGGTCTGTCCGAGGAAGAGCCGGAGTTTTGCAGATGTGGTGCGGACCTCGGCGGAGGGCTCGAGGGGAGACGAGACCAGACCACCGCAGAAGGCTGCGACCACCCAGAGGCCTTGTGCAGACGTAAGAGAGGACAGAGGCGATAGACCAGAGGAGCCAGCAACGGCGACCGAGGTACCTGAAGAGGCGCGTCCGGGGACCTCATCATGGGCCGAACAGGTGGAGGAGGCAGAATCGGGGTCGCCGGAGTGGTCCATCCAGCCGAGCAGGGCCACAAAGAGGAAGTCGGCGGCTGAAAAGAGAAGAATGAGGTCTGACGTGTGCTTGTTTGAGACGGTGACCAATCGTTTCCAGGTCCTAGATTCCGAGGAGGACTCGGAAACCAGCGACGTCGAGGTCCAGAAGGTAGAAGATGGAGAGAGTGGACAGAGAAGGCCGAGACGTAAAAAGGCGATTGCTGTAAAGAGGGCGAGGGGGGAGGGTAAGAAAGGGGGTAGGAAGGAGGAAGGGGTGGAGGAGGGTGTAGAGGGGGAAGGGGAAGGGGAAGGGGGCAGGGAAGGGGGGGGTGGGGAGGAAGGGGAACAGAGGGAGGGGGGTGAAGAGCTGGGTAAGGAGGCTGACCCCTTGGAAGCCTCAGCCGCGGTTAGTACGCTCGATGACCCCATACCCCCGGGCCAAGGGGACATAGTGGTGGAACAGGAAGTTTCTGTTTCGGAGACCTCAGAACAGTCCGGGAAAGACGGCGGTACCCACCTTCTGACCTCCGATGATCCTGGGGTAAGTCCATCATCCCTGGGGGAGGGGTCCCCGCAGGTTCCAAGTGGGATGGAGAATGTCCTTAGCCCTATCGGAATACAAAGTGACTTTAGTTTGGGAGACGGGTTACAGCTGCGGACTCCTTTTGATCCAACATGAGTCGCACAGTATGTACGGTTAACGCCAGAGGGCTTAAAAATCATGTTAAGCGGATTGGCGTCTTTAAATATTTAGAAGCGCGCCAATTCGGCTTTTGTTTCCTGCAGGAGGTACATTTAGGCACGAGAGGTGATATTGCCACCTTTAAGAGAGATTGGGTTAAAGGGGAGTCTTGGTGGAGCGTAGGGGGAGTGCACTCGTCTGGAATTGGGATCCTTTGTGGAACCCCGAATTTCACGGCTAACGATGTCAATATCATAGTCCCGGGAAGGCTTATGGTCGTAGATGGTGTATGGGACGGACTGCAGGTCCGTCTGATAGCTGTCTACGGGCCTGCCGAAAGGCGGCTCCAGGCGGCGTTTTTAAGAGATCTTGAGCCACATCTGTTTACTAATAGGGTGGTGGTGATGGGAGGGGATTTTAATATGGATGTGTGTGACGTGAGTGGTGCGAGTGTGGGTAGTTTTAAGGAATTAATATCACGGTTTTCTTTAAAGGACGGTCATAAAGATCTTAGTCAGAGAGGGAGAATGCACACATGGAGTAACGGAAGGGGTGTTTTTAGAAGACTGGATTATATCTTCACCACCCTGCGTGGGTTGACACAGGCGGCACAGGTTACCCCGGTTTGGTTTTCAGATCATCTGTTGCTGTCGGTTGATCTGATACCAGATGGTATGGACCCTAAATCAAATTACTGGAAGCTGAACACGAAAGTGTTATTGGAAGCCGATTATCAGAGCATGATAGTTGCGCTTTTGGAACGCTTCCAGTTACAGAGGGGGAGGTACCCGACAGCGGTTCTTTGGTGGGAGGCCTGTAAAAGGGCTATCTCCAAAGCTTCTATTTCCTACTGTTGCCAAAAGAAAGTAGCAGAGAGAAGAGAGCTTGAGAGATTGCAGCAGGAACTTGAAGATCTGTATGTGGCTTCCAACCAGGGCGGTGCTTTTGATATGGCAAAAGTTTCAGAGCTCAAGCTCAGGCTGAAAGAACTTTGGTTAGAGCGAGCGAAGGATTTTTTGTTTAGGCTTAAGGGCACCCTGATGGAGGGCGAGGAGAAGTGCTCAGCTCAGTTCTTCGGCTCGGTCCGAGCCAGACAGAAGAAGACTCTCTTTGAGGGTCTGAGGAGAGAAGATGGGTCCATTGTCAGAGATATAGAAGGCATGGTGAGGTGTGCAACTAATTTTTACAGGTTTTTATTTTCAGAGAAACCAGTGGATGCGAGCTTGTGGGATGAGTGGTTGGTGGGTTTCGACAGGAAGACGGTTGGTGTGGAAGGTGTGTGTGGGGATCTAACACTGACGGAGATAGGAGAAGCCATTGGTGGCCTGCGAAAAGGTACTACCCCTGGGATTGACGGGCTTCCTACAGATTTTTATGTCACCTTCCGGGACAGGTTACTACCGGTGCTGTTGGAGGTCTATAATGAAGTCCTGAAGGAGGGTGAGTTAGGAAGAACGATGAGGACTGGTATCATGTCGCTGGTTTATAAGAAAGGGGATAAAGAAGATCTGGAGAACTGGAGGCCGATCCAATTACTCTGCACCGATTATAAGATCTTGGCCAGAGTATTGGGGAGACGGCTGAGGAAGGTGATGCCGGATCTGGTGAGTAGGGATCAAACCTGCAGTGTGGAGGGCAGAAACGTAAAGTGGAACCTGCAGTTGATCAGAGACGTGATAGAATGGGTGGAAGACAGGAACCTTGAGATGATGCTTGTGAACCTTGATCAGAACAAGGCTTTCGATCGGGTACATCACACTTTCCTTTGGGAGGTGATGAAAAGAGTGGGGTTGGACGAAGGCTTCATTAGATGGATCAAGGTTTTGTATAACAATGTCATTTCAAGGGTATGCATTAATGGTAAGCTAGGCATGGGTATTCCAGTCAGGTGCGGGGTGAGGCAAGGATGCCCTCTGTCCCCCTTATTGTACGTGCTCTACATAGAACCCTTTCTACATCTGATTCGAGGTGATCCCCGGGTGGAAGGGGTGGTGGTCCCGGGGAGTGGGGGAGCACAGGCAAAAATAGCTGCCTATGCGGACGATATTTCGTTGTTTCTTACCACTGACAGCAGCCTTTCACAAGTACTACAGATAGTAGAGAGTCAGACCAGAGGGACAGGTGCTTTTTTGAACACGTCAAAATGTACTGTTAAATATTTTGGCAAGTGGAAAGAACGACAAGATGTGGCGGGTGGTCTTACCTTGGTGACGGGGCCGGTGAAGATTCTGGGAGTTCTCTACCATACGCAGGACTCGGCCAGGATCAATTGGGACCTGAGGATGGGGAAGGTTAAGCAAAAGATGGGCCTGTGGTTGAATAGGTCGCTGACATACACGGGGAAAGTGCTAGTTTTAAAGGTGGACGTACTGCCACTGCTGCTACACTTGGCCTGCGTGTTCCCCCTGCCTGCTCGGCTCCGCCGAGACCTGGTGAGGGCGGTCTTCCACTTCGTTTGGAGTGGAACGCATGAGTATATAAGGAGGGCAGACATGTGCAGGCCAGTGGAGGGGGGTGGTAGGGCTGTTCCGGACTTCCCGTTGAAGTTAGACACTATTTTCATTGCAAATCTGTGTAAAACCCTATACGAAGACCCGGATCACCTCTGTGTTTGTTTTATTCGTTTGTGGTTCGCAGCTACGATGAAACACCTGGTAGTGTGGACGAACACAACGCCGAAGGCACAAAAGCTGCCTTGGCATTATAGGCATGCTGTGGTGTGGCTCCAGAAACATCCGGAGTTCAGGAAGGGCTTGGGTTCAACGGACCACAGGCAAATGTATAGGGTTACTATGGAGAAGGGGGAACCTGCGGTCGTGGGGGTGTCGGAGGAGGAGTGGAGGCAGATCCAGCCGGTGGGTCTAGAACACAGACTCAAGGACCTCAACTGGCGGTTGCTCTGGAACAGGTTGCCCGTGAGGGACACGCTCCACAGGCATGGATTGTCCAGGCAGGACAAGTGCCCGCGTCCCGACTGTTCTGAGGTGGAGACCCTACTACATGTATTCTGGGGTTGTGTTTTCGCCCAAAGGGTGTGGGGTCACTGCGAGGAGCTCTTGCAGAAAGTCGCCCTTGATTTTGTTTTAACGAGCCGGGTGGTGATTCGAGGAATAAAGGGAGCGAGGAAATGGAATACAGAATTTTTGTTATGGTTTATACTAAGTTTAGTTAAGTTTTATATATGGGCAGCTAGGAAGGAGCTGGTGGAGCACGGCGGTAGTGTTACAGCCGTGTCGGTATTTCGTAAAGTCAAAAACGATGTCAGCAGACGTGTCCGGTGGGACATCCTGCGGTGGGGTTTTGCAGCGGCAAAAGAAAGGTGGAAGGGGTTAATTTCTTTGGGGTGTTGAATTGTTTTTCTGTGTATGGTTTTGTTTCTGTATTTCTTGGTTTTATAATAATAATGGAAATGTTGGGGATGGAGGAGGGATTAATTTTGCATACTGGGCGGGATTATGGTAATGTAAGGAATTTGGGTAAATATTTTCGGTGACTGTGTTTTGGGGGTTTTCTGTTTGAACTCATATGAATATTGTCTTATTTATACTTTTTGGCTTTCTGATTTTTGATTTTGACTGTGGAGTGTAATATCATATGGGGTGTTGCTATTGTTCCAAGGGGGGGCTGATTTGTTCTTTTTGTTTGAATGGTGGAAATGTTGTTGTTGTCTTACCTTGGTGTGTTGTAGTTTGTTATTTTTGTAATAAAAAACATAAAAAAAAAAAAAAAATCTGTTCTTATCAGTTTAATATCTGATACGTCCCCCATCGGGGGACCACATATTAAACGGATTTTTGGAACAGGGAGCTGGATCAGGAGCTTGCTCCGTCCTCTCCACGCATCGGCCCGGTATTGCAGCGCCTCCGGGAACGGTGCACTACCTTCTCTCAGCGGTGAAAAGACAGACGTAGCTAGCAAGCAAGCGAGGTGGACCGGAGCTCCTTCCTCTCCGGTCTCGTCTCTCGTCCATCTGTGTGTCTCTGTGTCTCTCTCTCTCCCCCTCCCCGTTCCCGTGCTCCCTCCGTGCACTTTCCCGCGCCTCGACTCTCTCGGCAAGCAGGCCGGCCCCCTTTTCGGCTCCCGTGCGTTTTCCCTCCAAAAAACTTAGTTTTTTCCTCCTTTTTCCAGGGAGGCAGGCGTGGCTTGTGTGTGTGTGTGTGTGTGTGTGTGTGTGTGTGTGTGTGTGTGTGTGTGTGTGTGTGTGTCCCCGTCCTTGCAGGCGGGCCCCTTTCGACAGCCGGCCGTTTTCCCTCCAAAAAACTTAGTATATACACCTTTTCTTTCTTTTTTTCGGCAGGCAGGCAGGTGTGTGTGTGTCCCCGTCCCTCCCGAGAGAGCGCTGCCCCTTGCCTCTGCCCGCAGGTGCCGACGGTCCGCTTTCGCTTGCAGCTCACTCGGCACGGCTGCTGCTGGTGGGAGGGGCCTAAGCTAAGGAGGCCGGCCGGCTGGCGCCCCCCGCGGCTGCGGTCGTTGTCGGGCCGTTGACAGGAGATCAAAGAGCAGGGCCCCCGCCCGGGACTGGCGGGCAGGCAGGCGAGCAAGCAGGCAGGCAAGAGAGGGGGAGAGCGGAGTCCGGGCGGCCGGCAGCCGCGTGCGGACCGGGCTCCAGAGGCGTCGGCCTGCGCCGCTGCGCGCCAGCCGGACGCCCGCGCGCCCGCCCAAGGCCGGCGTCGGGCATCGCTTCTCGGCCTTTTGGCTAAGATCAAGTGTAGTATCTGTTCTTATCAGTTTAATATCTGATACGTCCCCCATCGGGGGACCACATATTAAACGGATTTTTGGAACAGGGAGCTGGATCAGGAGCTTGCTCCGTCCTCTCCACGCATCGGCCCGGTATTGCAGCGCCTCCGGGAACGGTGCACTACCTTCTCTCAGCGGTGAAAAGACAGACGTAGCTAGCAAGCAAGCGAGGTGGACCGGAGCTCCTTCCTCTCCGGTCTCGTCTCTCGTCCATCTGTGTGTCTCTGTGTCTCTCTCTCTCCCCCTCCCCGTTCCCGTGCTCCCTCCGTGCACTTTCCCGCGCCTCGACTCTCTCGGCAAGCAGGCCGGCCCCCTTTTCGGCTCCCGTGCGTTTTCCCTCCAAAAAACTTAGTTTTTTCCTCCTTTTTCCAGGGAGGCAGGCGTGGCTTGTGTGTGTGTGTGTGTGTGTGTGTGTGTGTGTGTGTGTGTGTGTGTGTGTGTGTGTGTGTGTGTGTGTCCCCGTCCTTGCAGGCGGGCCCCTTTCGACAGCCGGCCGTTTTCCCTCCAAAAAACTTAGTATATACACCTTTTCTTTCTTTTTTTCGGCAGGCAGGCAGGTGTGTGTGTGTCCCCGTCCCTCCCGAGAGAGCGCTGCCCCTTGCCTCTGCCCGCAGGTGCCGACGGTCCGCTTTCGCTTGCAGCTCACTCGGCACGGCTGCTGCTGGTGGGAGGGGCCTAAGCTAAGGAGGCCGGCCGGCTGGCGCCCCCCGCGGCTGCGGTCGTTGTCGGGCCGTTGACAGGAGATCAAAGAGCAGGGCCCCCGCCCGGGACTGGCGGGCAGGCAGGCGAGCAAGCAGGCAGGCAAGAGAGGGGGAGAGCGGAGTCCGGGCGGCCGGCAGCCGCGTGCGGACCGGGCTCCAGAGGCGTCGGCCTGCGCCGCTGCGCGCCAGCCGGACGCCCGCGCGCCCGCCCAAGGCCGGCGTCGGGCATCGCTTCTCGGCCTTTCGGCTAAGATCGGAAAAGTACGTGGCAGGCCCGCGGCTTGAAGACTTGGCTGGGGGACGAGAAGGGCGGCGGCGGAGAGACCGTGAGAGGAGACCGAGAGGACAGCGTTGCGGAGACACGTTTTGGATTGCCTTGGATTGACCCGGATTGCTTTTGGATTACGTTTTTTGCCTTTTGGACGTCGGAACCTTTGATTTTCTTTTTCTACCCGGCTTTGCATCTCTTGGCTGTTTGGCGGCCGAAAGGCTGCTCCCAACCATGGCTGCAGAGCCAGGAGAGGCGAGGAGGGCTGGGAAGGACCCCAGCATCAAGTGGACCCTCCGCTTCCATTGGAAACCGGAGACGGCGCCACCGGGAAGGGAGCAATTTGAGGATGATGTCCTGTTTGGTGCTTTGGGGCTGAAGGCAGCAGAGATCAAGTGCGTGCAGGGGAACCAGCCACAGAAGTTCATCGATACCACCTTCATCAGTGCGGACACCCACAAAAGAATGGTAGGGAAATGCAACGACATCATTAAGAGCGGCGGATTCCGGGAGTATGAGTGTGGTGGATTGCAGTGCGACAGCAAGAGGTGGGTGGTTTTGCACATGTTTGACCCCTTTGTGACGGATGCCGACGTGACTACCTTCCTGAGCAGGTATGTGGATGTGAGAACTGGGCCTTTGGTGCTCAGCGACACACGCACTGTGTGGACGGGAAAGCGTCGGTACCTGGTGGAACTGAGGCGGGACAAGAACTCCAAGGATGGATACAGCCACCCACCGGCCACATTCGCAATCGGAGGAGGTAGGGGGTACATGTTTTACTGGGACCAGCCTGACTTTTGCAGGAAGTGTCGGACCACCGGGCACCGTGAGGGGGCATGTACGGCGGAGAAGTGTGGGAAGTGCGGCCGCCCGGGACACCACACCCGAGACTGCCAGGTGAAGGAGTGCTCCCTGTGCGGGGACAGAGGCCACCTTTTCCGGCAGTGCAGCAAGAGGGGCGCGGCCACGGAGAGGACGGCCAAGGAGAGAACGGCCACGGAGAAGGCGGCCACGGAGGAGGCAGTTAAGGAGTGGATCAGGCAGGCGGATGAGGCCAGCGAGGGGGAAGGCCGGCCGACGAGCAGCAGGCCCCCCGGTAAGGGAGAAAAGAGGGGAGGAAGGAAACAGGGACGGGAACAGGAGGAGGAGGAGCGCCAGGGAGAAGAGGAGGGTGAGCGTCCAGGAACATCGTGGGGCTCAGACATGGAGCAGCGGGAGGCAGCCCGGGGATCGGACAGCGAACGACCGGGAACATCGCGGGGAGCGGACGGAGGGGCTGGAACCTGGGCGGAAGTGGTGAGGAAGGGGCGCCCCCTGATGGGCGGGGGAAGAACTGCGCCTGCACCGGCGCCAGCAGAGGAGGAGGGGATGGTGGCCCTGCAGAGCGCGGGGCAGAAGAGGAAGACGAAGAGGCTGCGGGCAGGAAAACGCCGGCAAGAGACGCAGGAAAAGAAGAAGAAGACGGTCGAGGAGGAAGGCCAGGAGGAAGACCCGGGAGACCTCGCAGACTCTGAGGGGATGGAAGAGGAGGAGGGAGTCTCGTCGGCCTTGAGCGACTCTGAGGCCGAAAGCACCTCGGAATCTCTCCCCCCAGGGCAGGGGTCAGGGGCGGTACCGATGGCCGTCTTTTCAGTGTCGGGCAACGTGACAGACGAAGGCAGCCCTGTAGTCGCCTGCCTGCCTGCACCGCTTACTCCCGAGCAAGAGGCCCCGGATACCCCAGTCCAGTTCATGGACACGGAGGATGGCAGCTCAGGAAGTACAGCAGGGACGGCGAGCTCTCCGGATTCCAGCCGCTCGGAGGGAATGGAGAGTGACAGTCTCCCTCAAGACCCGCCATGACCCTCACAGTTGCAACAGCTAACGTGAGGGGTCTGAGGAAGCAGGAGAAGAGAGTGGCAGTGTTTTCCTACCTGTCTCGAAGGAAGCTGGATGTGACCTTTCTGCAGGAAGTCCATCTCAAGGACCTCGACGACGTGAGGACCCTTCAGAGGGAGTGGAGGAGGGGTCCCTCGTGGTGGAGCGTCGGAGGGGTGAACTCTTCTGGCGTGGGTATCCTGTGCGGCCTGCCAGGGTTCGCCGCCCAAACAGTCAGCTCAGTGATTCCCGGACGTCTGCTGGTGGTGGACGGAACCTGGAGGGGAGTGAAGATAAGGTTAGTCAACGTGTACGCCCCAGCAGACAGAAGGCAGCAGGGCTCCTTTTTGAAAGACCTGGAGCCCGTGCTGTATACCAACAGGGAGCTGATTGTCGGCGGCGACTTCAACATCGACCTGGGAGACCCGCACGGACAGGGAGTTCATCTGTTGAGGTCCTTGATCGCGGACTTCGGCCTTCGAGACGGGTTTCAGAGCGTCGCACACCACACCTGGGACAACGGGAGAGGGAGTTTTCGACGCCTCGACTACATCCTCTCTACTGTGAAGTGGACAACATTAAGCAGGCAAGTGACCCCTACCTGGTTCTCGGATCACCAGCTGCTCACGATCTCCTTCGGTGTTGAGGACCCGCGCTTCCAGGCTGGGTACTGGAAGCTGAACAAACAGGTTCTACAAGAGGAGAGATACCGAAGGAAGATTGGGACAGTGCTGAAAGACCTGGGGAGGAGAAGAGAGCTCTTTAGCTCGGCGGTGCACTGGTGGGAATCGTGTAAACAGACTCTCGCGACGGTCACCAGGCGATACTGCTGGATCCGGCGGAGTCTGGAGGAACGCCAGTGCGCCCAGCTCCAAGAGGAGCTAGAAGCACTGTACGAGCAACTGAATCAGGGGGGCGCCTTCAACGGCGAGAAGATTGCCATCGTCAGGAGCCTGCTTAGAGACACGTGGCTGCAGAGAGCAAAGAACTTTCTTTTCAGGCTGCGGGGAGTTTGGAAGGAGGGAGAAGAACAGTGCTCTCCCCAATTCTTCAGCGCCGTGAGAAGGCAGCAGGAGCGCTGCTGCTTCGAAAGCTTGCGGCGCGAAGATGGGACTGCAGTCACGGACTTACCCGGGATGCTGGAGTGTGCCACAGGGTTTTACGCTACCTTGTTTCAGGAGAAGGAGATCGACGCCAGCACCAAGGAGAGGCTCCTGGAGGGTGTCGAGAAGGCGGTGGACGATCCCGCCTCGCTGGTCGGGCCTGTGACGGGGGCGGAAATCAAGACAGCATTGTTTGGTTTGAAGAAGGGGACCGTCCCCGGAGTCGACGGCCTACCAGCGGAGTTCTACCGCACCTTCTGGGACCAGCTAGAGCCCTTTCTGGTGCAGGTCTTCAATGAGGCCCTGGACAGCAATGAACTGGGCCTCTCTATGAAGACCGGCGTCGTGACCCTGATCTACAAGGGAGGAGACAAGGCGGACCTGGGAAACTGGAGGCCGATCCAGCTCCTGTGCACGGACTATAAGATCTTGGCCAGGGTGCTGGGCGGCCGTCTGAGAACGGTGATGCCGGAGCTGGTCGGGGCGGACCAGACATGTGGCGTGGCAGGCCGGAAGATCAGCTGGAACCTGCAGCTGATCCGGGACACCATCGCCTGGGTGGAGGACAGAGGCCTGCCGCTCATGCTGGTGAGCCTAGATCAGGCGAAGGCGTTCGACCGGGTCCACCATGAGACCCTGTGGGCACTCCTAAGGAGGAAGGGTCTGCCTGACGCTTTCGTCAGGTGGATCGAAGCGCTCTACAACGGCGCCACGTCCCGGGTAAGAGTCAACGGAGCAGTAGGGAGGAGGATTCCGGTAAGGTGTGGTGTGCGACAGGGATGTCCACTCTCGCCCCTGCTGTACGTCATCTTCCTTGAGCTGCTGCTGGATCCCTTACGGAAGGATCCCGGAGTGGAGGGAATTAAAGTGCCAGGTGGAGGTGGGCAGGAAGCTAAAACCGCGGCCTACGCGGATGACGTGACACTCTTCCTCAGTTCTGACAGGAGTCTGGGGAGAGTGTTGGACATCGTGGAGGCCTACTCCAGAGGCACCGGCGCCCAACTGAATCGCGCCAAGAGCCTGGTGAAGCTTTTTGGAACCTGGTCGTATGCACCGGAGATCACCGGAGGACTGAAAGAGACAGCCGGCCCGGTGAAAATCCTGGGGGTCCTATTTCACACCCTGGACCCCTCAGGGCTGAACTGGGAGGCCAGGTTCCGGAAGATCAGGCAGAAGCTGGGCCTTTGGCAGCATCGATCCCTGACATGGATAGGGAAGGCGCTGGTGCTGAAGGTGGAGATCCTGCCCTTGCTTCTCCACCTGGCAGTAGTGTACCCCCTACCTAAAAGGAAAAGGAAGGAACTGGTAAGAACAGTCTTTGCATTCGTTTGGGGCCACTCATACGAACGGATTCGCCGGATAGACATGTGCAGACCTACCATGGAAGGAGGCAGAGGGATCCCAAACTTCCCAGTGAAGTTGGACTGTGTTTTCGTTGCCAACCTGTGCGTCATCCTGCACGGAAACCCGCCCCACCTGTGTGGCCGGTTCGTGAGCCTCTGGCTGGCAGCGAGCATGAGACACCTGGCCGCATGGAGCAACACGACCCCGAAGGCCGAGCGGCTCCCACTGCACTACCGACACGCAGTGCAGTGGCTGAGGGCACATCCAGAGGTACGGGACAAAGACATCGCGCTGAGCCATAGGAAGATGTACCAGGTGGTCACAGCACTGGACAGGCCAGCGCTCCTGGGTGTGCCCAGTGACATCTGGCAGCAGGCCCAGCCAAAGGGCCTGGATAACAGACTAAAGGACCTGAACTGGCTCGGCGTGTGGGGTCGAATGGCGGTCAGGGCCGTCATGTGCTCGCATGGCTTGTCAAAGAAGAGCCAGTGCCCGAGGCACGGCTGCACAGGGGAAGAAACAGTAAATCATGTCTTTTGGGAGTGCGGGTTCGTGCAGAGGGTGTGGAAGTCCAGCCAGCACCTCTACGCACAGGTAGGCCTGGGGTCCCTCCTGACTCTGAACACGGTGATGAAGGGCGTGGCTGGTTCCCGAAAATGGAATGCGGCGTTTCTCCTGTGGCTCCTGATCAGCCTGACCAAGCTCCACGTGTGGGACGCGAGGTCAGAGCTGGTCAAACACGGCGTGGAGAGGTCAGTGCCGGCCATCTTGAGGAGAGTCAAGAGGGACGTCTCACGGAAGATCCGGTGGGACGTCCTCCGATGGGGATTCGCCGCAGCACGCGAAAGATGGAAGGACTTGATCACATGGGTGTAAAGGTGGAGGGTAGAGTAAACTTTTGAAAGCACTGTTTTTTACTGATTTCTAATAAAACATAAAAAAAATCTGTTCTTATCAGTTTAATATCTGATACGTCCCCCATCGGGGGACCACATATTAAACGGATTTTTGGAACAGGGAGCTGGATCAGGAGCTTGCTCCGTCCTCTCCACGCATCGGCCCGGTATTGCAGCGCCTCCGGGAACGGTGCACTACCTTCTCTCAGCGGTGAAAAGACAGACGTAGCTAGCAAGCAAGCGAGGTGGACCGGAGCTCCTTCCTCTCCGGTCTCGTCTCTCGTCCATCTGTGTGTCTCTGTGTCTCTCTCTCTCCCCCTCCCCGTTCCCGTGCTCCCTCCGTGCACTTTCCCGCGCCTCGACTCTCTCGGCAAGCAGGCCGGCCCCCTTTTCGGCTCCCGTGCGTTTTCCCTCCAAAAAACTTAGTTTTTTCCTCCTTTTTCCAGGGAGGCAGGCGTGGCTTGTGTGTGTGTGTGTGTGTGTGTGTGTGTGTGTGTGTGTGTGTGTGTGTGTGTGTGTCCCCGTCCTTGCAGGCGGGCCCCTTTCGACAGCCGGCCGTTTTCCCTCCAAAAAACTTAGTATATACACCTTTTCTTTCTTTTTTTCGGCAGGCAGGCAGGTGTGTGTGTGTCCCCGTCCCTCCCGAGAGAGCGCTGCCCCTTGCCTCTGCCCGCAGGTGCCGACGGTCCGCTTTCGCTTGCAGCTCACTCGGCACGGCTGCTGCTGGTGGGAGGGGCCTAAGCTAAGGAGGCCGGCCGGCTGGCGCCCCCCGCGGCTGCGGTCGTTGTCGGGCCGTTGACAGGAGATCAAAGAGCAGGGCCCCCGCCCGGGACTGGCGGGCAGGCAGGCGAGCAAGCAGGCAGGCAAGAGAGGGGGAGAGCGGAGTCCGGGCGGCCGGCAGCCGCGTGCGGACCGGGCTCCAGAGGCGTCGGCCTGCGCCGCTGCGCGCCAGCCGGACGCCCGCGCGCCCGCCCAAGGCCGGCGTCGGGCATCGCTTCTCGGCCTTTTGGCCAAGTTCCGACGATACGTGGCATGACCGCGGTCCGAGGACTTGTCAAAAGGTGAAGACGACGAAGGCGAGGAGGAGAAGGAGAAGACGACGAACGGCGGAACCAGACCAGACCAGACGGGCGGATCCTTACCACCAGAAGACCGGAGCAGACGTCCACCAAAGGTCACCACGGGTAGTCGCCCTGGGTTGAGCCCAGGGGGCGAAGTGGGGCCTCCAAGATGACGGCGGTCGGCGGTGGTGAGCGGGCCCGCGGTCCGGCGGCTGTGCACCCTCTGTCCCGTGAGGGGCTGATGCGGTGCACAGTGCGCTTTGTGGTGAAGGATGCGGAGAGGAAGAAGGACTGGATGAACCGTGAGCGGTTTGAACGAGTGGTCCTGATGAAGGCTTTGGGGATCGAGTTGAAGGACATCGATTGTTTGCAAGACTTCCCGGTTCGAGGGATTTACGACCTGTCTCTCGCGAGCGACGAACTTTGTGAGAAGGCTTGGGAGAGAGTGTGCGAGGGAAAGGAGGTGGCTCCACTTAATGAGTTCCTGATAGAGCCGTTGTTCGCCAGGGAACTCAGGACTTTGACAATTCATTTGTTTAACCACCGGGTACCAGAAAGGGACATAATTACCTTTTTATCCAGGTTCGTGGATGTCCAGGGAGAAGGCCAGAAAGATTTAGACGTCCTCAGAGTGTGGACTGGTAAGAGGCGCTATACGGTGAGGCTGAGACCTAAGCCGTCTGAGGGCGAGGGTGTGGTTCACCCCCCGGCTTATTTTTCAATAGGGCCTAATAGGGGTTACCTCTTTTACCCGGGCCAACCTGTGACATGTAAGAAATGTTTTCAGAGAGGACATGTGGCTATGAACTGTCCCGGTGGTGTGTGTCGAAAGTGTAAGGCCACAACTCATGACACAAAGGATTGCACCAAGGTTTTGACATGTGACCTATGTGGGGCAGAAGGCCATGTTTACAGGGTCTGTCCGAGGAAGAGCCGGAGTTTTGCTGATGTGGTGCGGACCTCGGCGGAGGGCTCGAGGGGAGACGAGACCAGACCACCGCAGAAGGCTGCGACCACCCAGAGGCCTTGTGCAGACGTAAGAGAGGACAGAGGCGATAGACCAGAGGAGCCAGCAACGGCGACCGAGGTACCTGAAGAGGCGCGTCCGGGGACCTCATCATGGGCCGAACAGGTGGAGGAGGCAGAATCGGGGTCGCCGGAGTGGTCCATCCAGCCGAGCAGGGCCACAAAGAGGAAGTCGGCGGCTGAAAAGAGAAGAATGAGGGCTGACGAGTGCTTGTTTGAGACGGTGACCAATCGTTTCCAGGTCCTAGATTCCGAGGAGGACTCGGAAACCAGCGACGTCGAGGTCCAGAAGGTAGAAGATGGAGAGAGTGGACAGAGAAGGCCGAGACGTAAAAAGGCGATTGCTGTAAAGAGGGCGAGGGGGGAGGGTAAGAAAGGGGGTAGGAAGGAGGAAGGGGTGGAGGAGGGTGTAGAGGGGGAAGGGGAAGGGGAAGGGGGCAGGGAAGGGGGGGGTGGGGAGGAAGGGGTACAGAGGGAGGGGGGTGAAGAGCTGGGTAAGGAGGCTGACCCCTTGGAAGCCTCAGCCGCGGTTAGTACGCTCGATGACCCCATACCCCCGGGCCAAGGGGACATAGTGGTGGAACAGGAAGATTCTGTTTCGGAGACCTCAGAACAGTCCGGGAAAGACGGCGGTACCCACCTTCTGACCTCCGATGATCCTGGGGTAAGTCCATCATCCCTGGGGGAGGGGTCCCCGCAGGTTCCAAGTGGGATGGAGAATGTCCTTAGCCCTATCGGAATACAAAGTGACTTTAGTTTGGGAGACGGGTTACAGTTGCGGACTCCTTTTGATCCAACATGAGTCGCACAGTATGTACGGTTAACGCCAGAGGGCTTAAAAATCATGTTAAGCGGATTGGCGTCTTTAAATATTTAGAAGCGCGCCAATTCGGCTTTTGTTTCCTGCAGGAGGTACATTTAGGCACGAGAGGTGATATTGCCACCTTTAAGAGAGATTGGGTTAAAGGGGAGTCTTGGTGGAGCGTAGGGGGAGTGCACTCGTCTGGAATTGGGATCCTTTGTGGAACCCCGAATTTCACGGCTAACGATGTCAATATCATAGTCCCGGGAAGGCTTATGGTCGTAGATGGTGTATGGGACGGACTGCAGGTCCGTCTGATAGCTGTCTACGGGCCTGCCGAAAGGCGGCTCCAGGCGGCGTTTTTAAGAGATCTTGAGCCACATCTGTTTACTAATAGGGTGGTGGTGATGGGAGGGGATTTTAATATGGATGTGTGTGACGTGAGTGGTGCGAGTGTGGGTAGTTTTAAGGAATTAATATCACGGTTTTCTTTAAAGGACGGTCATAAAGATCTTAGTCAGAGAGGGAGAATGCACACATGGAGTAACGGAAGGGGTGTTTTTAGAAGACTGGATTATATCTTCACCACCCTGCGTGGGTTGACACAGGCGGCACAGGTTACCCCGGTTTGGTTTTCAGATCATCTGTTGCTGTCGGTTGATCTGATACCAGATGGTATGGACCCTAAATCAAATTACTGGAAGCTGAACACGAAAGTGTTATTGGAAGCCGATTATCAGAGCATGATAGTTGCGCTTTTGGAACGCTTCCAGTTACAGAGGGGGAGGTACCCGACAGCGGTTCTTTGGTGGGAGGCCTGTAAAAGGGCTATCTCCAAAGCTTCTATTTCCTACTGTTGCCAAAAGAAAGTAGCAGAGAGAAGAGAGCTTGAGAGATTGCAGCAGGAACTTGAAGATCTGTATGTGGCTTCCAACCAGGGCGGTGCTTTTGATATGGCAAAAGTTTCAGAGCTCAAGCTCAGGCTGAAAGAACTTTGGTTAGAGCGAGCGAAGGATTTTTTGTTTAGGCTTAAGGGCACCCTGATGGAGGGCGAGGAGAAGTGCTCAGCTCAGTTCTTCGGCTCGGTCCGAGCCAGACAGAAGAAGACTCTCTTTGAGGGTCTGAGGAGAGAAGATGGGTCCATTGTCAGAGATATAGAAGACATGGTGAGGTGTGCAACTAATTTTTACAGGTTTTTATTTTCAGAGAAACCAGTGGATGCGAGCTTGTGGGATGAGTGGTTGGTGGGTTTCGACAGGAAGACGGTTGGTGTGGAAGGTGTGTGTGGGGATCTAACACTGACGGAGATAGGAGAAGCCATTGGTGGCCTGCGAAAAGGTACTACCCCTGGGATTGACGGGCTTCCTACAGATTTTTATGTCACCTTCCGGGACAGGTTACTACCGGTGCTGTTGGAGGTCTATAATGAAGTCCTGAAGGAGGGTGAGTTAGGAAGAACGATGAGGACTGGTATCATGTCTCTGGTTTATAAGAAAGGGGATAAAGAAGATCTGGAGAACTGGAGGCCGATCCAATTACTCTGCACCGATTATAAGATCTTGGCCAGAGTATTGGGGAGACGGCTGAGGAAGGTGATGCCGGATCTGGTGAGTAGGGATCAAACCTGCAGTGTGGAGGGCAGAAACGTAAAGTGGAACCTGCAGTTGATCAGAGACGTGATAGAATGGGTGGAAGACAGGAACCTTGAGATGATGCTTGTGAACCTTGATCAGAACAAGGCTTTCGATCGGGTACATCACACTTTCCTTTGGGAGGTGATGAAAAGAGTGGGGTTGGACGAAGGCTTCATTAGATGGATCAAGGTTTTGTATAACAATGTCATCTCAAGGGTATGCATTAATGGTAAGCTAGGGATGGGTATTCCAGTCAGGTGCGGGGTGAGGCAAGGATGCCCTCTGTCCCCCTTATTGTACGTGCTCTACATAGAACCCTTTCTACATCTGATTCGAGGTGATCCCCGGGTGGAAGGGGTGGTGGTCCCGGGGAGTGGGGGAGCACAGGCAAAAATAGCTGCCTATGCGGACGATATTTCGTTGTTTCTTACCACTGACAGCAGCCTTTCACAAGTACTACAGATAGTAGAGAGTCAGACCAGAGGGACAGGTGCTTTTTTGAACACGTCAAAATGTACTGTTAAATATTTTGGCAAGTGGAAAGAACGACAAGATGTGGCGGGTGGTCTTACCTTGGTGACGGGGCCGGTGAAGATTCTGGGAGTTCTCTACCATACGCAGGACTCGGCCAGGATCAATTGGGACCTGAGGATGGGGAAGGTTAAGCAAAAGATGGGCCTGTGGTTGAATAGGTCGCTGACATACACGGGGAAAGTGCTAGTTTTAAAGGTGGACGTACTGCCACTGCTGCTTCACTTGGCCTGCGTGTTCCCCCTGCCTGCTCGGCTCCGCCGAGACCTGGTGAGGGCGGTCTTCCACTTCGTGTGGAGTGGAACGCATGAGTATATAAGGAGGGCGGACATGTGCAGGCCAGTGGAGGGGGGTGGTAGGGCTGTTCCGGACTTCCCGTTGAAGTTAGACACTATTTTCATTGCACATCTGTGTAAAACCCTATACGAAGACCCGGATCACCTCTGTGTTTGTTTTATTCGTTTGTGGTTCGCAGCTACGATGAAACACCTGGTAGTGTGGACGAACACAACGCCGAAGGCACAAAAGCTGCCTTGGCATTATAGGCATGCTGTGGTGTGGCTCCAGAAACATCCGGAGTTCAGGAAGGGCTTGGGTTCAACGGATCATAGGCGAATGTATAGGGTTATTATGGAGAAGGGGGAACCTGCGGTCGTGGGGGTGTCGGAGGAGGAGTGGAGGCAGATCCAGCCGGTGGGTCTAGAACACAGACTCAAGGACCTCAACTGGCGGTTGCTCTGGAACAGGTTGCCCGTGAGGGACACGCTCCACAGGCACGGATTGTCCAGGCAGGACAGGTGCCCGCATCCCGACTGTTCTGAGGTGGAGACCCTACTACATGTATTCTGGGGTTGTGTTTTCGCCCAAAGGGTGTGGGGTCACTGCGAGGAGCTCTTGCAGAAAGTCGCCCTTGATTTTGTTTTAACGAGCCGGGTGGTGATTCGAGGAATAAAGGGAGCGAGGAAATGGAATAAAGAATTTTTGTTATGGTTTATACTAAGTTTAGTTAAGTTTTATATATGGGCAGCTAGGAAGGAGCTGGTGGAGCACGGCGGTAGTGTTACAGCCGTGTCGGTATTTCGTAAAGTCAAAAACGATGTCAGCAGACGTGTCCGGTGGGACATCCTGCGGTGGGGTTTTGCAGCGGCAAAAGAAAGGTGGAAGGGGTTAATTTCTTTGGGGTGTTGAATTGTTTTTCTGTGTATGGTTTTGTTTCTGTATTTCTTGGTTTTATAATAATAATGGAAATGTTGGGGATGGAGGAGGGATTAATTTTGCATACTGGGTGGGATTATGGTAATGTAAGGAATTTGTGTAAATATTTTCGGTGACTGTGTTTTGGAGGTTTTCTGTTTGAACTAATATGAA
>NW_028296871.1:247500-262500 GCF_055471065.1 Atractosteus spatula
CAGGCCGGCCCCCTTTTCGGCTCCCGTGCGTTTTCCCTCCAAAAAACTTAGTTTTTTCCTCCTTTTTCCAGGGAGGCAGGCGTGGCTTGTGTGTGTGTGTGTGTGTGTGTGTGTGTGTGTGTGTGTGTGTGTGTGTGTGTGTGTGTGTCCCCGTCCTTGCAGGCGGGCCCCTTTCGACAGCCGGCCGTTTTCCCTCCAAAAAACTTAGTATATACACCTTTTCTTTCTTTTTTTCGGCAGGCAGGCAGGTGTGTGTGTGTCCCCGTCCCTCCCGAGAGAGCGCTGCCCCTTGCCTCTGCCCGCAGGTGCCGACGGTCCGCTTTCGCTTGCAGCTCACTCGGCACGGCTGCTGCTGGTGGGAGGGGCCTAGCTAAGGAGGCCGGCCGGCTGGCGCCCCCCGCGGCTGCGGTCGTTGTCGGGCCGTTGACAGGAGATCAAAGAGCAGGGCCCCCGCCCGGGACTGGCGGGCAGGCAGGCGAGCAAGCAGGCAGGCAAGAGAGGGGGAGAGCGGAGTCCGGGCGGCCGGCAGCCGCGTGCGGACCGGGCTCCAGAGGCGTCGGCCTGCGCCGCTGCGCGCCAGCCGGACGCCCGCGCGCCCGCCCAAGGCCGGCGTCGGGCATCGCTTCTCGGCCTTTTGGCTAAGATCAAGTGTAGTATCTGTTCTTATCAGTTTAATATCTGATACGTCCCCCATCGGGGGACCACATATTAAACGGATTTTTGGAACAGGGAGCTGGATCAGGAGCTTGCTCCGTCCTCTCCACGCATCGGCCCGGTATTGCAGCGCCTCCGGGAACGGTGCACTACCTTCTCTCAGCGGTGAAAAGACAGACGTAGCTAGCAAGCAAGCGAGGTGGACCGGAGCTCCTTCCTCTCCGGTCTCGTCTCTCGTCCATCTGTGTGTCTCTGTGTCTCTCTCTCTCCCCCTCCCCGTTCCCGTGCTCCCTCCGTGCACTTTCCCGCGCCTCGACTCTCTCGGCAAGCAGGCCGGCCCCCTTTTCGGCTCCCGTGCGTTTTCCCTCCAAAAAACTTAGTTTTTTCCTCCTTTTTCCAGGGAGGCAGGCGTGGCTTGTGTGTGTGTGTGTGTGTGTGTGTGTGTGTGTGTGTGTGTGTGTGTGTGTGTGTGTGTGTCCCCGTCCTTGCAGGCGGGCCCCTTTCGACAGCCGGCCGTTTTCCCTCCAAAAAACTTAGTATATACACCTTTTCTTTCTTTTTTTCGGCAGGCAGGCAGGTGTGTGTGTGTCCCCGTCCCTCCCGAGAGAGCGCTGCCCCTTGCCTCTGCCCGCAGGTGCCGACGGTCCGCTTTCGCTTGCAGCTCACTCGGCACGGCTGCTGCTGGTGGGAGGGGCCTAAGCTAAGGAGGCCGGCCGGCTGGCGCCCCCCGCGGCTGCGGTCGTTGTCGGGCCGTTGACAGGAGATCAAAGAGCAGGGCCCCCGCCCGGGACTGGCGGGCAGGCAGGCGAGCAAGCAGGCAGGCAAGAGAGGGGGAGAGCGGAGTCCGGGCGGCCGGCAGCCGCGTGCGGACCGGGCTCCAGAGGCGTCGGCCTGCGCCGCTGCGCGCCAGCCGGACGCCCGCGCGCCCGCCCAAGGCCGGCGTCGGGCATCGCTTCTCGGCCTTTTGGCTAAGATCAAGTGTAGTATCTGTTCTTATCAGTTTAATATCTGATACGTCCCCCATCGGGGGACCACATATTAAACGGATTTTTGGAACAGGGAGCTGGATCAGGAGCTTGCTCCGTCCTCTCCACGCATCGGCCCGGTATTGCAGCGCCTCCGGGAACGGTGCACTACCTTCTCTCAGCGGTGAAAAGACAGACGTAGCTAGCAAGCAAGCGAGGTGGACCGGAGCTCCTTCCTCTCCGGTCTCGTCTCTCGTCCATCTGTGTGTCTCTGTGTCTCTCTCTCTCCCCCTCCCCGTTCCCGTGCTCCCTCCGTGCACTTTCCCGCGCCTCGACTCTCTCGGCAAGCAGGCCGGCCCCCTTTTCGGCTCCCGTGCGTTTTCCCTCCAAAAAACTTAGTTTTTTCCTCCTTTTTCCAGGGAGGCAGGCGTGGCTTGTGTGTGTGTGTGTGTGTGTGTGTGTGTGTGTGTGTGTGTGTGTGTGTGTGTGTGTGTGTGTCCCCGTCCTTGCAGGCGGGCCCCTTTCGACAGCCGGCCGTTTTCCCTCCAAAAAACTTAGTATATACACCTTTTCTTTCTTTTTTTCGGCAGGCAGGCAGGTGTGTGTGTGTCCCCGTCCCTCCCGAGAGAGCGCTGCCCCTTGCCTCTGCCCGCAGGTGCCGACGGTCCGCTTTCGCTTGCAGCTCACTCGGCACGGCTGCTGCTGGTGGGAGGGGCCTAAGCTAAGGAGGCCGGCCGGCTGGCGCCCCCCGCGGCTGCGGTCGTTGTCGGGCCGTTGACAGGAGATCAAAGAGCAGGGCCCCCGCCCGGGACTGGCGGGCAGGCAGGCGAGCAAGCAGGCAGGCAAGAGAGGGGGAGAGCGGAGTCCGGGCGGCCGGCAGCCGCGTGCGGACCGGGCTCCAGAGGCGTCGGCCTGCGCCGCTGCGCGCCAGCCGGACGCCCGCGCGCCCGCCCAAGGCCGGCGTCGGGCATCGCTTCTCGGCCTTTTGGCTAAGATCAAGTGTAGTATCTGTTCTTATCAGTTTAATATCTGATACGTCCCCCATCGGGGGACCACATATTAAACGGATTTTTGGAACAGGGAGCTGGATCAGGAGCTTGCTCCGTCCTCTCCACGCATCGGCCCGGTATTGCAGCGCCTCCGGGAACGGTGCACTACCTTCTCTCAGCGGTGAAAAGACAGACGTAGCTAGCAAGCAAGCGAGGTGGACCGGAGCTCCTTCCTCTCCGGTCTCGTCTCTCGTCCATCTGTGTGTCTCTGTGTCTCTCTCTCTCCCCCTCCCCGTTCCCGTGCTCCCTCCGTGCACTTTCCCGCGCCTCGACTCTCTCGGCAAGCAGGCCGGCCCCCTTTTCGGCTCCCGTGCGTTTTCCCTCCAAAAAACTTAGTTTTTTCCTCCTTTTTCCAGGGAGGCAGGCGTGGCTTGTGTGTGTGTGTGTGTGTGTGTGTGTGTGTGTGTGTGTGTGTGTGTGTGTGTGTGTGTGTGTCCCCGTCCTTGCAGGCGGGCCCCTTTCGACAGCCGGCCGTTTTCCCTCCAAAAAACTTAGTATATACACCTTTTCTTTCTTTTTTTCGGCAGGCAGGCAGGTGTGTGTGTGTCCCCGTCCCTCCCGAGAGAGCGCTGCCCCTTGCCTCTGCCCGCAGGTGCCGACGGTCCGCTTTCGCTTGCAGCTCACTCGGCACGGCTGCTGCTGGTGGGAGGGGCCTAAGCTAAGGAGGCCGGCCGGCTGGCGCCCCCCGCGGCTGCGGTCGTTGTCGGGCCGTTGACAGGAGATCAAAGAGCAGGGCCCCCGCCCGGGACTGGCGGGCAGGCAGGCGAGCAAGCAGGCAGGCAAGAGAGGGGGAGAGCGGAGTCCGGGCGGCCGGCAGCCGCGTGCGGACCGGGCTCCAGAGGCGTCGGCCTGCGCCGCTGCGCGCCAGCCGGACGCCCGCGCGCCCGCCCAAGGCCGGCGTCGGGCATCGCTTCTCGGCCTTTTGGCTAAGATCAAGGTTTAAGCCGGCAAGCCCGCAATTCCAAGGTCTTAGTCAGAGGGTCGGGAAGGCGGCGGGAGGACTGGAAGGAGCGACGCAACAGGAGAAGGATTGGCTGGAGCGGCGGAGTGTTGGGCTGGAGTTTGGAGGACCGAGGCGGCGGAGGCGACGAGCGGAATTGCTGGCCAGTGGATGCGAACTGGAGACGGTGGCGGAGCGTTCCTGTGACTTGGAAGTGCGGTTCGGATCGGTGGCTGGAGATGGAGGCGGGTCATCCTTGGGCGAGGAAGGAGCAGCGGAAGGATTCCATCCGTTTCACCTTGCGGGACCGAGGAGAACCCAAGACTTGGACTAGAGATAAGTTCAAGACTTTTGTTTTGAAAAGGGTTCTGGATGTGCAGCTGTCGGACATTTTATGTTTACAGGATTACTGCGATCGGGGGATTTTTGAGTTAACTTTGATTTCGAGTGAACTTTGTTTTGACTTATGGAAGAGGATTTCAGAGAGAAAGGGAGAGGCTCCGTTGAGCCTTTTCCGTGCAAGTCCTATGTTTGCTGGAGGGTTACGGAAGATGACGGTTTTTGTTTTTGATCCATTTGTTCCAGAAGAGGACATTGATGTTTTTTTGAATAATTTTGTGTTGTTGCAGGGGAAGGGGGAGAGGGAACGAGATTCTGAGGGGGTTTGGACGGGCAAGCGGGTTTATTGGATGAGGTTACGGTTTGGGGGTGCGGAAGAGGGGGGGGTGTTGCATCCCCCTGCGTTTTTTGAGATCGGGACAGAGAGGGGATACCTGGTTTATCCAGGGCAGCCCCTTGCATGTAGGAAATGTGGGGTTTTAGGTCACTATGCTGCAAAATGTGGGATGGTGGTGTGTAGTCGGTGTAAGGAACAGGGACATGTGACGAAGGATTGCAAGAAAGAGGTCCGATGTTTCTCATGTGGGGATATAGGCCATGCATATAAAAACTGTGTGGGGAGAAGGAGGGTTAGGGCTGAACAGGATAGGTTAGACGAAAAGGAAAGGGTAGCTGACGGGACAGGAGTGTTGAATAACATGAACTGTGTGCAAGTGGAGGAGGTGGGGAGGATGTGTGAAGGAGAGTGTGGGGGGGGATTGAGGGGAAACGAAGAGGGAGGAATAGGAGTAGATGTTAATGGTATGGGGGAAGAGAGTAAATTGAATGAAGAGTCAGGTGTAGAGGAAACAGTAGGGGGCAGTGTTGTCAAGGAATCAGACAAGAAGGGTGGGGATGAGAGGGTGGTGAGGGGCATTTGTGAGCTTGTGGTGGAGGTGAAGGAGGGTGCACAAGTCACGACACCGGTGGTAGAGGATGTAGGGAAGACGAGTACGGGTAAGGAGGCTAGTGTGGTTAGGGACTTAGATAAGGAGGGTGTGGGAGGGGGCACTGTGGGAGTTAAGGGTAAACACGTGGAGGCGCTGAAGGACGGTGTGCAAGTGGAGATGTTGGAAGGAGATGTTGTGGACAGTATGGAAGTTGAAGGATGTGTGGGGGGTGCGGGCGAGAATGTTGAAAAGGAAAAAGGGAAAAACGAGGAAGGGGTGGTATCCAGAGATGGAGAGATTAGGGAGGCAGGTACGGAAACCGTACAAATGGAGAGGAGCGTGCGGGCAGAGGAGGGGAGAGGAGCAGTTACAACGGCAGGTGTGACAGGAAGAAGTAGCAGTACCGAAGAGGGAAGAAGGCATACCGGGGAGCTTACAGACAGCGACGTGGAGAGAGAGTTTGCAGACTGTGTGACACAATATAAAAGAGAATGGGAGAAGGAAGGGTACATCGATGTACCGTTGCCGGGTGTTCAGTGGGGCTTTTTACCTGCAGAGAGGGTGCCAGAAGTGGAATTAAATGAGGAGAACTTTCCACCCTTGGGGTCCGCAGGGGCCGGGGGGGGGAGGAAAGGCATGAGGACGGGATTAGTTGCAGTAGAGGGTATTGGGAAAGATGAGAGCAAGGGTGGGCACGTAAGTGGAAGAGGGTGTATAGAGGGACAACAACCGGGGAAGGAGAGCAATGTTTGCAAAGAGTGGAAGAAGGTTGAATTAAACCAGGAGTGGCAGAAACAGATAAAGGTTAAACAGAAGACATGTTTGGCCACAGTGCACGAAGTGGAACGGAAGTTTCCAGGGTGCCGCATAGAACTTGTGAAGGAAGGGGATACTCCGGGTGGGTTTCGAATGGGTGGGGAGACGAGGGAGGAATGTAAACTGATTAGCAAGATGTTGTATGGAGCATTATGCAAAAGCTTGAAGATGTGAATAATGGGTTTGTGGGTTTATGTGTTTTGAGTATGGGAATAATTTAGATTTAGGGGAGTGATTAATTTGCATACAGGGCGGGGTTATGCTAATGACGGGTTGATTTAAGTTGGTGTCTTTGTGATTTGGGTTTGATATTTGGGGTTTTCTGGTTATACCGAGTTTGGATTTATGGATTTTTGTATTTTGTAATAAAAAAAAAAAAAAAAAAAAAAAAAAAAAAAAAAAAATCTGTTCTTATCAGTTTAATATCTGATACGTCCCCCATCGGGGGACCACATATTAAACGGATTTTTGGAACAGGGAGCTGGATCAGGAGCTTGCTCCGTCCTCTCCACGCATCGGCCCGGTATTGCAGCGCCTCCGGGAACGGTGCACTACCTTCTCTCAGCGGTGAAAAGACAGACGTAGCTAGCAAGCAAGCGAGGTGGACCGGAGCTCCTTCCTCTCCGGTCTCGTCTCTCGTCCATCTGTGTGTCTCTGTGTCTCTCTCTCTCCCCCTCCCCGTTCCCGTGCTCCCTCCGTGCACTTTCCCGCGCCTCGACTCTCTCGGCAAGCAGGCCGGCCCCCTTTTCGGCTCCCGTGCGTTTTCCCTCCAAAAAACTTAGTTTTTTCCTCCTTTTTCCAGGGAGGCAGGCGTGGCTTGTGTGTGTGTGTGTGTGTGTGTGTGTGTGTGTGTGTGTGTGTGTGTGTGTGTGTGTGTGTGTGTCCCCGTCCTTGCAGGCGGGCCCCTTTCGACAGCCGGCCGTTTTCCCTCCAAAAAACTTAGTATATACACCTTTTCTTTCTTTTTTTCGGCAGGCAGGCAGGTGTGTGTGTGTCCCCGTCCCTCCCGAGAGAGCGCTGCCCCTTGCCTCTGCCCGCAGGTGCCGACGGTCCGCTTTCGCTTGCAGCTCACTCGGCACGGCTGCTGCTGGTGGGAGGGGCCTAAGCTAAGGAGGCCGGCCGGCTGGCGCCCCCCGCGGCTGCGGTCGTTGTCGGGCCGTTGACAGGAGATCAAAGAGCAGGGCCCCCGCCCGGGACTGGCGGGCAGGCAGGCGAGCAAGCAGGCAGGCAAGAGAGGGGGAGAGCGGAGTCCGGGCGGCCGGCAGCCGCGTGCGGACCGGGCTCCAGAGGCGTCGGCCTGCGCCGCTGCGCGCCAGCCGGACGCCCGCGCGCCCGCCCAAGGCCGGCGTCGGGCATCGCTTCTCGGCCTTTTGGCTAAGATCAAGTGTAGTATCTGTTCTTATCAGTTTAATATCTGATACGTCCCCCATCGGGGGACCACATATTAAACGGATTTTTGGAACAGGGAGCTGGATCAGGAGCTTGCTCCGTCCTCTCCACGCATCGGCCCGGTATTGCAGCGCCTCCGGGAACGGTGCACTACCTTCTCTCAGCGGTGAAAAGACAGACGTAGCTAGCAAGCAAGCGAGGTGGACCGGAGCTCCTTCCTCTCCGGTCTCGTCTCTCGTCCATCTGTGTGTCTCTGTGTCTCTCTCTCTCCCCCTCCCCGTTCCCGTGCTCCCTCCGTGCACTTTCCCGCGCCTCGACTCTCTCGGCAAGCAGGCCGGCCCCCTTTTCGGCTCCCGTGCGTTTTCCCTCCAAAAAACTTAGTTTTTTCCTCCTTTTTCCAGGGAGGCAGGCGTGGCTTGTGTGTGTGTGTGTGTGTGTGTGTGTGTGTGTGTGTGTGTGTGTGTGTGTGTGTGTGTGCCCCGTCCTTGCAGGCGGGCCCCTTTCGACAGCCGGCCGTTTTCCCTCCAAAAAACTTAGTATATACACCTTTTCTTTCTTTTTTTCGGCAGGCAGGCAGGTGTGTGTGTGTCCCCGTCCCTCCCGAGAGAGCGCTGCCCCTTGCCTCTGCCCGCAGGTGCCGACGGTCCGCTTTCGCTTGCAGCTCACTCGGCACGGCTGCTGCTGGTGGGAGGGGCCTAAGCTAAGGAGGCCGGCCGGCTGGCGCCCCCCGCGGCTGCGGTCGTTGTCGGGCCGTTGACAGGAGATCAAAGAGCAGGGCCCCCGCCCGGGACTGGCGGGCAGGCAGGCGAGCAAGCAGGCAGGCAAGAGAGGGGGAGAGCGGAGTCCGGGCGGCCGGCAGCCGCGTGCGGACCGGGCTCCAGAGGCGTCGGCCTGCGCCGCTGCGCGCCAGCCGGACGCCCGCGCGCCCGCCCAAGGCCGGCGTCGGGCATCGCTTCTCGGCCTTTTGGCTAAGATCAAGTGTAGTATCTGTTCTTATCAGTTTAATATCTGATACGTCCCCCATCGGGGGACCACATATTAAACGGATTTTTGGAACAGGGAGCTGGATCAGGAGCTTGCTCCGTCCTCTCCACGCATCGGCCCGGTATTGCAGCGCCTCCGGGAACGGTGCACTACCTTCTCTCAGCGGTGAAAAGACAGACGTAGCTAGCAAGCAAGCGAGGTGGACCGGAGCTCCTTCCTCTCCGGTCTCGTCTCTCGTCCATCTGTGTGTCTCTGTGTCTCTCTCTCTCCCCCTCCCCGTTCCCGTGCTCCCTCCGTGCACTTTCCCGCGCCTCGACTCTCTCGGCAAGCAGGCCGGCCCCCTTTTCGGCTCCCGTGCGTTTTCCCTCCAAAAAACTTAGTTTTTTCCTCCTTTTTCCAGGGAGGCAGGCGTGGCTTGTGTGTGTGTGTGTGTGTGTGTGTGTGTGTGTGTGTGTGTGTGTGTGTGTGTGTGTGTGTGTCCCCGTCCTTGCAGGCGGGCCCCTTTCGACAGCCGGCCGTTTTCCCTCCAAAAAACTTAGTATATACACCTTTTCTTTCTTTTTTTCGGCAGGCAGGCAGGTGTGTGTGTGTCCCCGTCCCTCCCGAGAGAGCGCTGCCCCTTGCCTCTGCCCGCAGGTGCCGACGGTCCGCTTTCGCTTGCAGCTCACTCGGCACGGCTGCTGCTGGTGGGAGGGGCCTAAGCTAAGGAGGCCGGCCGGCTGGCGCCCCCCGCGGCTGCGGTCGTTGTCGGGCCGTTGACAGGAGATCAAAGAGCAGGGCCCCCGCCCGGGACTGGCGGGCAGGCAGGCGAGCAAGCAGGCAGGCAAGAGAGGGGGAGAGCGGAGTCCGGGCGGCCGGCAGCCGCGTGCGGACCGGGCTCCAGAGGCGTCGGCCTGCGCCGCTGCGCGCCAGCCGGACGCCCGCGCGCCCGCCCAAGGCCGGCGTCGGGCATCGCTTCTCGGCCTTTTGGCTAAGATCAAGTGTAGTATCTGTTCTTATCAGTTTAATATCTGATACGTCCCCCATCGGGGGACCACATATTAAACGGATTTTTGGAACAGGGAGCTGGATCAGGAGCTTGCTCCGTCCTCTCCACGCATCGGCCCGGTATTGCAGCGCCTCCGGGAACGGTGCACTACCTTCTCTCAGCGGTGAAAAGACAGACGTAGCTAGCAAGCAAGCGAGGTGGACCGGAGCTCCTTCCTCTCCGGTCTCGTCTCTCGTCCATCTGTGTGTCTCTGTGTCTCTCTCTCTCCCCCTCCCCGTTCCCGTGCTCCCTCCGTGCACTTTCCCGCGCCTCGACTCTCTCGGCAAGCAGGCCGGCCCCCTTTTCGGCTCCCGTGCGTTTTCCCTCCAAAAAACTTAGTTTTTTCCTCCTTTTTCCAGGGAGGCAGGCGTGGCTGTGTGTGTGTGTGTGTGTGTGTGTGTGTGTGTGTGTGTGTGTGTGTGTGTGTGTGTGTGTGTGTCCCCGTCCTTGCAGGCGGGCCCCTTTCGACAGCCGGCCGTTTTCCCTCCAAAAAACTTAGTATATACACCTTTTCTTTCTTTTTTTCGGCAGGCAGGCAGGTGTGTGTGTGTCCCCGTCCCTCCCGAGAGAGCGCTGCCCCTTGCCTCTGCCCGCAGGTGCCGACGGTCCGCTTTCGCTTGCAGCTCACTCGGCACGGCTGCTGCTGGTGGGAGGGGCCTAAGCTAAGGAGGCCGGCCGGCTGGCGCCCCCCGCGGCTGCGGTCGTTGTCGGGCCGTTGACAGGAGATCAAAGAGCAGGGCCCCCGCCCGGGACTGGCGGGCAGGCAGGCGAGCAAGCAGGCAGGCAAGAGAGGGGGAGAGCGGAGTCCGGGCGGCCGGCAGCCGCGTGCGGACCGGGCTCCAGAGGCGTCGGCCTGCGCCGCTGCGCGCCAGCCGGACGCCCGCGCGCCCGCCCAAGGCCGGCGTCGGGCATCGCTTCTCGGCCTTTTGGCTAAGATCAAGTGTAGTATCTGTTCTTATCAGTTTAATATCTGATACGTCCCCCATCGGGGGACCACATATTAAACGGATTTTTGGAACAGGGAGCTGGATCAGGAGCTTGCTCCGTCCTCTCCACGCATCGGCCCGGTATTGCAGCGCCTCCGGGAACGGTGCACTACCTTCTCTCAGCGGTGAAAAGACAGACGTAGCTAGCAAGCAAGCGAGGTGGACCGGAGCTCCTTCCTCTCCGGTCTCGTCTCTCGTCCATCTGTGTGTCTCTGTGTCTCTCTCTCTCCCCCTCCCCGTTCCCGTGCTCCCTCCGTGCACTTTCCCGCGCCTCGACTCTCTCGGCAAGCAGGCCGGCCCCCTTTTCGGCTCCCGTGCGTTTTCCCTCCAAAAAACTTAGTTTTTTCCTCCTTTTTCCAGGGAGGCAGGCGTGGCTTGTGTGTGTGTGTGTGTGTGTGTGTGTGTGTGTGTGTGTGTGTGTGTGTGTGTGTGTGTGTGTGTCCCCGTCCTTGCAGGCGGGCCCCTTTCGACAGCCGGCCGTTTTCCCTCCAAAAAACTTAGTATATACACCTTTTCTTTCTTTTTTTCGGCAGGCAGGCAGGTGTGTGTGTGTCCCCGTCCCTCCCGAGAGAGCGCTGCCCCTTGCCTCTGCCCGCAGGTGCCGACGGTCCGCTTTCGCTTGCAGCTCACTCGGCACGGCTGCTGCTGGTGGGAGGGGCCTAAGCTAAGGAGGCCGGCCGGCTGGCGCCCCCCGCGGCTGCGGTCGTTGTCGGGCCGTTGACAGGAGATCAAAGAGCAGGGCCCCCGCCCGGGACTGGCGGGCAGGCAGGCGAGCAAGCAGGCAGGCAAGAGAGGGGGAGAGCGGAGTCCGGGCGGCCGGCAGCCGCGTGCGGACCGGGCTCCAGAGGCGTCGGCCTGCGCCGCTGCGCGCCAGCCGGACGCCCGCGCGCCCGCCCAAGGCCGGCGTCGGGCATCGCTTCTCGGCCTTTCGGCTAAGATCGGAAAAGTACGTGGCAGGCCCGCGGCTTGAAGACTTGGCTGGGGGACGAGAAGGGCGGCGGCGGAGAGACCGTGAGAGGAGACCGAGAGGACAGCACTGCGGAGACGCGTTTGGATTGCTTTGGATTGACCCGGATTGCCTTTGGATTACGTTTTTTGCCTTTTGGACGTCGGAACTTTTGATTTTTCTTTGCCCGGCTTTGCATTCCCTGGCTGTTTGGCGGCCGAAAGGCTGCACCAACCATGGCTGCAGGGCCAGGAGAGGCGAGGAGGGCTGGGAAGGACCCCAGCATCAAGTGGACTCTCCGCTTCCATTGGAAACCGGAGACGGCACCACCTGGAAGGGAGCAATTTGAGGACGATGTCCTGTTTGGTGCTTTGGGGCTGAAGGCAGCAGATATCAAGTGCGTGCAGGGGAACCAGCCACAGAAGTTCATCGACACCACCTTCATCAGTGCGGACATCCACAAGAAAATGGTAGGAAAATGCAACGATATCATTAAGAGCGGCGGATTCCGGGAGTATGAGTGTGGTGGATTGCAGAGCGACAGTAAGAGGTGGGTGGTTTTGCACATGTTTGATCCCTTTGTGACGGATGCCGACGTGACTACCTTCCTAAGCAGGTATGTGGATGTGAGAACTGGGCCATTGGTGCTCAGCGACACACGCACTGTGTGGACGGGAAAGCGTCGGTACCTGGTGGAACTGCGACGGGACCCAACAACAAAGGATGGATACAGCCACCCACCGGCTACGTTCGCAATCGGAGGAGGTAGGGGGTACATGTTTTACTGGGACCAGCCTGAATTTTGCAGGAAGTGTCGGACCACCGGGCACCGTGAGGGGGCATGTACGGCGGAGAAGTGTGGGAAGTGCGGCCGCCCGGGACACCACACCCGAGACTGCCAGGTGAAGGAGTGCTCCCTGTGCGGGGACAGAGGCCACCTTTTCCGGCAGTGCAGCAAGAGGGGCGCGGCCACGGAGAGGACGGCCAAGGAGAGAACGGCCACGGAGAAGGCGGCCACGGAGGAGGCGGTTAAGGAGTGGATCAGGCAGGCGGATGAGGCCAGCGAGGGGGAAGGCCGGCCGACGAGCAGCAGGCCCCCCGGTAAGGGAGAGAAGAGGGGAGGAAAGAAACAGGGACGGGAACAGGTGGAGGAGGAGCGCCAGGGAGAAGAGGATGGTGAGCGTCCAGGAACATCGTGGGGCTCAGACATGGAGCAGCGGGAGGCAGCCCGGGGATCGGATAGCGAACGACCGGGAACATCGCGGGGAGCGGACGGAGGGGCTGGAACCTGGGCGGAAGTGGTGAGGAAGGGGCGCCCCCTGATGG
Source organism: Atractosteus spatula (assembly GCF_055471065.1). Lineage (NCBI taxonomy): Eukaryota > Metazoa > Chordata > Actinopteri > Semionotiformes > Lepisosteidae > Atractosteus > Atractosteus spatula. Next base: position 259,851 of record NW_028296871.1, read on the forward strand.
GCGGGGGAAGAACTGCGCCTGCACCGACGCCAGCAGAGGAGGAGGGGATGGTGGCCCTGCAGAGCGCGGGGCAGAAGAGGAAGACGAAGAGGCTGCGGGCAGGAAAACGCCGGCAAGAGACGCAGGAGAAGAAGAAGAAGACGGTCGAGGAGGAAGGCCAGGAGGAAGACCCGGGAGACCTCGCAGACTCTGAGGGGATGGAAGAGGAGGAGGGAGTCTCGTCGGCCTTGAGCGACTCCGAGGCCGAAAGCACCTCGGAATCTCTTCCCCCAGGGCAGGGGTCAGGGGCGGTACCGATGGCCGTCTTTTCAGTATCGGGCAACGTGACGGACGAAGGCAGCCCTGTAGTCGCCTGCCTGACTGAACCGCTTACTCCCGAGCAAGAGGCCCCGGATACCCCAGTCCAGTTCATGGACACGGAGGATGGCAGCTCAGGAAGTACAGCAGGGACGGCGAGCTCTCCGGATTCCAGCCGCTCGGAGGGAATGGAGAGTGACAGTCTCCCTCAAGACCCGCCATGACCCTCACAGTTGCAACAGCTAACGTGAGGGGTCTGAGGAAGCAGGAGAAGAGAGTGGCAGTGTTTTCCTACCTGTCTCGAAGGAAGCTGGATGTGACCTTTCTGCAGGAAGTCCATCTCAAGGACCTCGACGACGTGAGGACCCTTCAGAGGGAGTGGAGGAGGGGTCCCTCGTGGTGGAGCGTCGGAGGGGTGAACTCTTCTGGCGTGGGTATCCTGTGCGGCCTGCCAGGGTTCGCCGCCCAAACAGTCAGCTCAGTGATTCCCGGACGTCTGCTGGTGGTGGACGGAACCTGGAGGGGAGTGAAGATAAGGTTAGTCAACGTGTACGCCCCAGCAGACAGAAGGCAGCAGGGCTCCTTTTTGAAAGACCTGGAGCCCGTGCTGTATACCAACAGGGAGCTGATTGTCGGCGGCGACTTCAACATCGACCTGGGAGACCCGCACGGACAGGGAGTTCATCTGTTGAGGTCCTTGATCGCAGACTTCGGCCTTCGAGACGGGTTTCAGAACGTTGCACACCACACCTGGGACAACGGGAGAGGGAGTTTTCGACGCCTCGACTACATCCTCTCTACTGTGAAGTGGACAACATTAAGCAGGCAAGTGACCCCTACCTGGTTCTCGGATCACCAGCTGCTCACGATCTCTTTCGGTGTTGAGGACCCGCGCTTCCAGGCTGGGTACTGGAAGCTAAACAAACAAGTTCTACAAGAGGAGAGATACCGAAGGAAGATTGGGACAGTGCTGAAAGACCTGGGGAGGAGAAGAGAGCTCTTTAGCTCGGCGGTGCACTGGTGGGAATCGTGTAAACAGACTCTCGCGACGGTCACCAGGCGATACTGCTGGATCCGGCGGAGTCTGGAGGAACGCCAGTGCGCCCAGCTCCAAGAGGAGCTAGAAGCACTGTACGAGCAGCTGAACCAGGGGGGCGCCTTCAACGGCGAGAAGATTGCCATCGTCAGGAGCCTGCTTAGAGACACGTGGCTGCAGAGAGCAAAGAACTTTCTTTTCAGGCTGCGGGGAGTTTGGAAGGAGGGAGAAGAACAGTGCTCTCCCCAATTCTTCAGCGCCGTGAGGAGGCAGCAGGAGCGCTGCTGCTTCGAAAGCTTGCGGCGCGAAGATGGGACTGCAGTCACGGACTTACCCGGGATGCTGGAGTGTGCCACAGGGTTTTACGCTACCTTGTTCCAGGAGAAGGAGATCGACGCCAGCACCAAGGAGAGGCTCCTGGAGGGTGTTGAGAAGGCGGTGGACGATCCCGCCTCGCTGGTCGGGCCTGTGACGGGGGCGGAAATCAAGACAGCATTGTTTGGTTTGAAGAAGGGGACCGTCCCCGGAGTCGACGGCCTACCAGCGGAGTTCTACCGCACCTTCTGGGACCAGCTAGAGCCTTTTCTGGTGCAGGTCTTCAATGAGGCCCTGGACAGCAATGAACTGGGCCTCTCTATGAAGACCGGCGTCGTGACCCTGATCTACAAGGGAGGAGACAAAGCGGACCTGGGAAACTGGAGGCCGATCCAGCTCCTGTGCACGGACTATAAGATCTTGGCCAGGGTGCTGGGCGGCCGTCTGAGAACGGTGATGCCGGAGCTGGTCGGGGCGGACCAGACATGTGGCGTGGCAGGCCGGAAGATCAGCTGGAACCTGCAGCTGATCCGGGACACCATCGCCTGGGTGGAGGACAGAGGCCTGCCGCTCATGCTGGTGAGCCTAGATCAGGCGAAGGCGTTCGACCGGGTCCACCATGAGACCCTGTGGGCACTCCTAAGGAGGAAGGGTCTGCCTGACGCTTTCGTCAGGTGGATCGAAGCGCTCTACAACGGCGCCACGTCCCGGGTAAGAGTCAACGGAGCAGTAGGGAGGAGGATTCCGGTAAGGTGTGGTGTGCGACAGGGATGTCCACTCTCGCCCCTGCTGTACGTCATCTTTCTTGAGCTGCTGCTGGATCCCTTACGGAAGGATCCCGGAGTGGAGGGAATTAAAGTGCCAGGTGGAGGTGGGCAGGAAGCTAAAACCGCGGCCTACGCGGATGACGTGACACTCTTCCTCAGTTCTGACAGGAGTCTGGGGAGAGTGTTGGACATCGTGGAGGCCTACTCCAGAGGCACCGGCGCCCAACTGAATCGC
>NW_028296872.1:0-7500 GCF_055471065.1 Atractosteus spatula
CCAACAAATGCAATTCACTACTAAAAATTACTGCATTTTCTCCTCGAAAGAGCTCTCAATTAATGAAATGCCCCATTGAACTGGCCCTGATTATACAATGCAAGGAGAAGTCTTCTAAGCCAATACTTGTAACCAGAAAGAGGCTGTATTTCAATTATACAATATACAAAACAATACCATTTAACACAAAGATATAGTCCACACCTCAGCATGCACATGATGAGATTCTTGATATTAGATTAGTAAAAACAATATCAATGCACTGAGAGACGCTTAAGAATAAAGATGCATCAGCCTGACTGCATATTAGTTTTAAAGGGTTATCAGCAAATGCATTTAAAAGAAAAAATGTAAAGTCTTACCTCTTGATCGTAGTGGTGATTCAATATCCAGGACCTTAGTCAAGTCTCAGAGTTACTGTACCTCCTGTCTCAATTACAGGTGAAAAGTGAAAGGTATATTGCACTCAGCAGAAAGTTACCCCGAGCAAAGATTCCACCCATCCCAGAAAACAGCACTCCCCTTTGGCAAAGCAGTGGGTGGAGGAAGCCTTTGCTACCATTATCAAACACAGAAATCGTTATAATTTAATTTTAAAAACATGGCTAAGCATGGGTTTAAAGTATATTCAACGGTGCAGGTGCATTCAAAGAAATAGAGTTTCCCAAGCCCTCAGAAAGAATTACCATTTCTAAAGATGTCTAGTTTCAAGCATTAACATCCAAACTACCTGTCTTAGCTGGAGCAGGGAGTTTGCTAAGCCACCTGAAAGAATTACCATATCCAAAGATGTCTAGTTTCAAGCATTACCATCCAAAGTACCTGTCTTAGCTGGGCCAGGTAGTTTGCCAAGCCATGTGAAAGAATTACCATTTCCAAAGAAGTCTGTTGTAAGCCAGGTTCAATCATGACCATCCAAAATACCGGTCGTCCCTTTGGGCGAGAGGGTTTCCTGTGTGTCTAGGATGTGTTCTTCCCTTAAACTTGGCCCTGATTATACAATAAAGGATAAGTAACCAGAAAGAGGTGGTATTTCAATTTTACAGTACATAAAAAATACATATATTCCACAGCTCAGCGTGCACATGGTGAGATTCCTGATATTAGATTAATAAAAAATATCAAGGTACTGAAGCTAATTAATAAAGATGCTTTTGACTGACTGGACCTTGGAGCAAGGTGTGTAAATTACAACAGACATTTGTAGAAATGGTAATTCTTTCAGGTGGCTTGGCAAATTTACTGCCCCACCTAAGACAAGTACTTTGGATGTTAATGCTTGAAACTAGACATCACAACTGATCGTATTTTACTAGAGATTCTGTTTAGGATTCAGATGTGCATTCGGACAGCAATCCCTTTCAAGAAATGATACGTTCTGGATGAGGTCAAAGGTGCTGGAACACTGTATTTAGGATGCGATTGTGTGTCTCCTGCTTCAACGCAGTGATATACTGTATATTGATGTGTTCCTGTAATTTCTTGGTACATGCCCAGGGCAGTAAGCAGTCTGAGGATTTATTTCCAGACGGCATAGAGCAGTGAAGCAGTGAACTAGTGCAACACACTGGATCATTATATGATTAGAATCTATTCTACTTAAATTATTACATTATACACAATTTGAGTTCATTTTAAAAAGTAAAAGGTAATGAAAGGAATGCATTTTCATAAGAAAGATAATATCGATATGCATGTGATAATCGTCCTTATATCATGTAGTGCGTCATTTGCACACTTTGTGGGCTTGAAATACAAAGAAAATCATGTTCTATGGTACAAGATAAATACAAAACTTAAGCTTTTTTTAATTAGATTTGTTTATAAAGCATAAGCATTACATTACATTAATATATGTGAAAATAACATTTTAGAATCATACGTTTAGTATATTTAGTCCCTAATGCTGAAGGAAATGATCATTTGTTTAACATGCACAGGTGTGTCTCAAAGGATGCATTGCTCCTGAAGGGCTCTCAAACCCTGCATTTCAGATGCCTAGCTGTATCCTTCAAATGTGGCACCTCAGAATGACTTCTAACCTTACCTGTGGTGTCTATAATCCCTATTGCTTAATGCATGGTGAAAGCTTTGTATATATGTGTCTAACAATAAGGAATGGGCCCCTGTGACACTCATTTGCCTGTTTCACAAATTATCATATTTTACTAGAGATTCTGTTTGGGATTCAGATGTGCATTTGGACAGCAATCCCTTTCGAAGAATGTTACGTTCTGGATGAGGTCAAAGGTGCAAGAACACTGTGTTTAGGATGTGTTTGCAGTGATTCTGTGTCTCTAGCTTCAACACAGTGATATATATATATATGCTCAGTGATTTATAGGTACATGCCCAGGGCAATAAGTAGACTGAGGATTTATTTCCAGACGGCATAGAGCTTTGATGCAGTGAAGTAGTGCAACACACTTTATCATTACATTATAAGAATCTATTCTACTTAAATCATTAGGTAGGTTAGGGTTACGGTTAGGTGCAGGAGCACTGTATTTAGGATGTGTTTATATATATATATATGCTCACTGATTTTTTGGTACATGCCCAGGGCAATAATCATTATGAGGATTTATTTCCAGATGTGCTAGAGGTAGTGTTGTGAAATACTTCATCACACTGGATTGCAGGTTTAAACCCCCTGCACTCTTACTCCTTAAAAACCAACAAATGCAGATATGTAGCAATCACATTGTAACAGGGATGACTGTGACTTAATTCTTGTACTAGTAAACTTCTGGTACCTTTAGGGTACGGTGTTCCCTGAAGGGCTCTCAAACCCCGCATTTCAGATGCCTAGCTGTATCGCTGATGTGTTGCACCTCAGAATCACTTTTAAACCTTACCTCTGGTATCTTTAATCCCTATTGCCCAACGCATGGTGAACGTATTGCATACATGTGTCTGAAAATGAGCAATGGGCCCCTGAGAGACTCATTTGCCTGTTTCACAAATGATCATATTTGACTAGAGATTCTGTTTGGGATTCAGTTGTGCATTCTGACAGCAATCCCTTTCAAGAAATGATACGTTCTGGATGAGGTCAAAGGTGCTGGAACACTGTATTTCGGATGCGATTGTGTGTCTCCTGTAATGTCTTGGTACATGCCCAGGGCAGTGGCATATATAGATGTGCTCCTGTAATGTCTTGGTACATGCCCAGGGCAGTAAGCAGTCTGAGGATTTATTTCCAGACGGCATAGAGCAGTGAAGCAGTGAAGTAGTGCAACACACTGGATCATTATATTATTAGAATGTATTTGTTTAACATGCACGGGTCTGTCTCAATGGATGCAGTGCTCCTTAAAGGGCTCTCAAACCCTGCATTTCAGATGCCTAGCTGTGTCCCTCACATGTGGCACCTCAGAATGACTTCTACTTTATTCTACCTAAATTATTACATTATACCCAATTTGAGTTCATTTTTAAAAGTAAAAGGTAATGAAAGGAATGGAAGATATGTAGCAATCACATTGTAACAGGGGTGGCAGTGACTTAATGCTTGTACTAAGCATTAGTACCTAAGTCCACTAGTTGACTTCTGGTACCTTTAGGGTACGGTGTTCCCTGAAGGGCTCTCAAACCCCGCATTTCAGATGCCTAGCTGTATCGCTGATGTGTTGCACCTCAGAATCACTTTTAAACCTTACATCTGGTATCTTTAATCCCTATTGCTCAACGCATGGTAAAAGTATTGCATACATGTGTCTGAAAAAGAGCAATGGGCCCATGAGAGACTCATTTGCCTGTTTCACAAATGAACATATTTGACTAGAGATTCTGTTTGGGATTCAGTTGTGCATTCTGACTGCAATCCCTTTCAAAAAACGATACATTCTGGATGAGTTCAAAGTTGCAGGAACACTGTATTTATGATGTGTTTGCAGTTATTCTGTGTCTCTAGCTTCAACACAGTGATATATATATATATATGCTCACTGATTTTTTGGTACATGCCCAGGGCAATAATCATTATGAGGATTTATTTCCAGATGTGCTAGAGGTAGTGTTGTGAAATACTTCATCACACTGGATTGCAGGTTTAAACCCCCTGCACTCTTACTCCTTAAAAACCAACAAATGCAGACACATATTCGCATCCGAAATACAGTGTTCCAGCACCTTTGACCTCATCCAGAACGTATCATTTCTTGAAAGGGATTGCTGTCCGAATGCACATCTGAATCCCAAACAGAATCTCTAGTAAAATACGATCAGTTGTGATGTCTAGTTTCAAGCATTAACATCCAAAGTATCTGTCTTAGGTGGGGCAGTAAATTTGCCAAGCCACCTGAAAGATTTACCATTTCTAAAGATGTCTGTTGTAATTTACACACCTTGCTCCAAGGTCCAGTCAGTCAAAAGCATCTTTATTAATTAGCCTCAGTGCCTTGATATTTTTAATTAATCTAATATCAGGAATGTGATATTGTATCACTGTGGAATGTATGTATTTTTTATGTACTGTAAAATCGAAATACCACCTCTTTCTGGTTACTTATCCTTTATTGTATAATCAGGGCCAAGTTTAAGGGAAGAACACATCCTAGACACACAGGAAACCCTCTCGCCCAAAGGGACGACCGGTACTTTGGATGGTCATGATTGAACCTGGCTTACAACAGACTTCTTTGGAAATGGTAATTCTTTCACATGGCTTGGCAAACTACCTGGCCCAGCTAAGACAGGTACTTTGGATGGTAATGCTTGAAACTAGACATCTTTGGATATGGTAATTCTTTCAGGTGGCTTAGCAAACTCCCTGCTCCAGCTAAGACAGGTAGTTTGGATGTTAATGCTTGAAACTAGACATCTTTAGAAATGGTAATTCTTTCTGAGGGCTTGGGAAACTCTATTTCTTTGAATGCACCTGCACCGTTGAATATACTTTAAACCCATGCTTAGCCATGTTTTTAAAATTAAATTATAACGATTTCTGTGTTTGATAATGGTAGCAAAGGCTTCCTCCACCCACTGCTTTGCCAAAGGGGAGTGCTGTTTTCTGGGATGGGTGGAATCTTTGCTCGGGGTAACTTTCTGCTGAGTGCAATATACCTTTCACTTTTCACCTGTAATTGAGACAGGAGGTACAGTAACTCTGAGACTTGACTAAGGTCCTGGATATTGAATCACCACTACGATCAAGAGGTAAGACTTTACATTTTTTCTTTTAAATGCATTTGCTGATAACCCTTTAAAACTAATATGCAGTCAGGCTGATGCATCTTTATTCTTAAGCGTCTCTCAGTGCATTGATATTGTTTTTACTAATCTAATATCAAGAATCTCATCATGTGCATGCTGAGGTGTGGACTATATCTTTGTGTTAAATGGTATTGTTTTGTATATTGTATAATTGAAATACAGCCTCTTTCTGGTTACAAGTATTGGCTTAGAAGACTTCTCCTTGCATTGTATAATCAGGGCCAGTTCAATGGGGCATTTCATTAATTGAGAGCTCTTTCGAGGAGAAAATGCAGTAATTTTTAGTAGTGAATTGCATTTGTTGGTTTTTAACGAGTAAGAGTGCAGGGGGTTTAAACCTGCAATCCAGTGTGTTGAAGTATTTCACAACACTACCTCTAGCACATCTGGAAATAAATCCTCATAATGATTATTGCCCTTGGCATGTACCAAAAAATCAGTGAGCATATATATATATATCACTGTGTTGAAGCTAGAGACACAGAATATCTGCAAAGACATCCTAAATACAGTGTTCCTGCACCTTTGAACTCATCCAGAATGTATCGTTTTTTGAAAGGGATTGCTGTCAGAATGCACAACTGAATCCCAAACAGAATCTCTAGTCAAATGTGATCATTTGTGAAACAGGCAAATGAGTCTCTCAGGGGCCCATTGCTCATTTTCAGACACATGTATGCGATACTTTCACCATGTGTTGAGCAATAGGGATTAAAGATACCAGATGTAAGGTTTAAAAGTGATTCTGAGGTGCAACACATCAGCGATACAGCTAGGCATCTGAAATGCGGGGTTTGAGAGCCCTTCAAGGAACACCGTACCCTAAAGGTACCAGAAGTCCACTAGTGGACTTTGGTACTAATGCTTAGTACAAGCATTAAGTCACTGTCACCCCTGTTACAATGTGATTGCTACATATCTGCATTTGTTGGTTTTTAAGGAGTAAGAGTGCAGGGGGTTTAAACCTGCAATCCAGTGTGATGAAGTATTTCACAACACTACCTCTAGCACATCTGGAAATAAATCCTCATAATGATTATTGACTTGGGCATGTACCAAAAAATCAGTGAGCATATATATATATCACTGTGTTGAAGCTAGAGACACAGAATATCTGCAAAGACATCCTAAATACAGTGTTCCTGCAACTTTGAACTCATCCAGAATGTATTGTTTTTTGAAAGGGATTGCTGTCAGAATGCACAACTGAATCCCAAACAGAATCTCTAGTCAAATGTGATCATTTGTGAAACAGGCAAATGAGTCTCTCAGGGGCCCATTGCTCATTTTCAGACACATGTATGCGATACTTTCACCATGTGTTGAGCAATAGGGATTAAAGATACCAGAGGTAAGGTTTAAAAGTGATTCTGAGGTGCAACACATCAGCGATACAGCTATGCATCTGAAATGCGGGGTTTGAGAGCCCTTCAGGGAACACTGTACCCTAAAGGTACCAGAAGTCCATTAGTGGACTTATGTACTAATGCTTAGTACAAGCAAAAAGTCACTGTCACCCCTGTTACAATGTGATTGCTACATATCTTTCATTCCTTTCATTACCTTTTACTTTTAAAAATGAACTCAAATTATGTATAATGTAATAATTTAAGCAGAATAAAGTAGAAGTCATTCTGAGGTGCCACATGTGAGGGATACAGCTAATCATCTGAAATGCAGGGTTTGAGAGCCCTTTCAGGAGCACTGCATCCATTGAGACAGACCCGTGCATGTTAAACAAATAGATTCTAATAATATAATGATCCAGTGTGTTGCACTACTTCACTGCTTCACTGCTCTATGCCGTCTGGAAATATATCCTCAGACTGCTTACTGCCCTGGGCATGTACCAAGACATTACAGGAGCACATCTATATATGCCACTGCGTTGAAGCAGGAGACACACATTCGCATCCGAAATACAGTGTTCCAGCACCTTTGACCTCATCCAGAACGTATCATTTCTTGAAAGGGATTGCTGTCCGAATGCACATCTGAATCCCAAACAGAATCTCTAGTAAAATACGATCATTTGTGAAACAGGCAAATGAGTCTCTCAGGGGCCCATTGCTCATTTTCAGACACATGTATGCAATACTTTTACCATGCGTTGAGCAATAGGGATTAAAGATACCAGAGGTAAGGTTTAAAAGTGATTCTGAGGTGCAACACATCAGCGATACAGCTAGGCATCTGAAATTCGGGGTTTGAGAGCCCTTCAAGGAACAGTTTGAAGTGCAGGAACACTGTGTTTGCAGTTATTCTGTGTCTCTAGCTTCAACA
>NW_028296872.1:210000-215000 GCF_055471065.1 Atractosteus spatula
CAATGCAAGTGAAAGCAGAGACCCAGAGCTTTCATTTAATGCCCAATAACCCCGGTTTTAAACGCAGTATCATTTCTGCCATCATAAGAATATGAGTCCAATATTTTGGAAAATTGACCAAACGGATGACGTATTTTCATTAATATCTCCTAAACGGTGCATACTGCAAGCTTAAAACCCAATGCATTTGAAAGCAGAGACCCAGAGCTTTCATTTAATGTCCATTAACCCCGGATTTAAACGAAGCATTTTATCTACCATCATAAGAATAAATGTCCAATATTTTGGAATGTTGAGTAAGTGGATGACATATTTTCATTAATTTCTCCAAAACGGTTGAAGCTACAAGCTTAAAAACCAATGCATGTGAAAGCAGAGACCCAGAGCTTTCATTTAATGTCCATTAACCCCGGTTTTAAACGCAACATCATGTCTGCCATCAAAAGAATGAGTCCAATATTTTGGAATTTTGACGAAACGGAAGGCATATTTTCATTAATATTTCCAAAACGGTGCATACTACAAGCTTAAAACCAAATGCATGTGAAAGCAGAGACCCAGAGCTTTCATTTAATGTCCATTAACCCCGGCTTTAAACGCAACTTCATGTCTGCCCTCATAAGAATATGAGTCCAATATTTTGGAAAATTGACCAAACGGATGACATATTTTCGTTAATTTCTCCAAAACGGTGCATACTACAAGCTTAAAACCAAATGAATGTGAAAGCAGAGACCCAGAGCTTTCATTTAATGTCTATTAACCCCGGGTTTAAAAGCAGCATCATGTCTGCCATCATAAGAATATGAGTCCAATATTTTAGAATATTGACCAAACGGATGACATATTTTCGTTAATTTCTCCAAAACGGTGCAATCTACAAGCTTAAAACCAAATGCATGTGAAAGCAGAGACCCAGAGCTTTCATTTAGTGTCCATTAACACCGGTTTTAAACGCAGCATCATGTCACCATCATAAGAATATGAGTCCAATATTTTAGAATATTGACCAAACGGATGACATGTTTCCGTTAATTTCTCCAAAACGGTGCATACTACAAGCTTAAAACCCAATGCATATGAAAGCAGAGACCCAGAGCTTTCATTTAATGTCCTTTAACCCCGGTTTTAAACGCAGCATCATGTCTGCCATCAAAGGAAAATGTGTTTAATTTTTTGGAAAATTGACCAAACGAATGACATATTTTCGTTAATTTCTCCAAAACGGTGCAAACTACAAGCTTAAAACCAAATGCATACGAAAGCAGAGACACAGAGCTTTCATTTAATGTCCATTAACCCCGGCTTTAAACGGAGCATCAGGTCTACCATCATAAGAATATGAGTCCAATATTTTAGAATATTGACCAAACGGATGACATATTTCGGTTAATTTCTCCAAAACGGTGCATACTACAAGCTTAAAACCCAATGCATATGAAAGCAGAGACCCAGAGCTTTCATTTAATGTCCATTAACCCCGGTTTTAAACGCAGGATCATGTCTGTCATCAAATGAAAATTTGTTTAATATTTAAAAAATTGACCAAACGAATGACATATTTCCGTTAATTTCTCCAAAACGGTGCATACTACAAGCTTAAAACCCAATGCATATGAAAGCAGAGACCCAGAGCTTTCATTTAATGTCCATTAACCCCGGTTTTAAACGCAGCATCATGTCTGCCATCATAAGAATATGAGTCCTATATATTAGAATATTGACCAAAAGGATGACATATTTCCGTTAATTTCTCCAAAACGGTGTATACTACAAGCTTAAAACCCAATGCATATGAAAGCAGAGACACAGAGCTTTCATTTAATGTCCATTAACCCCGGTTTTAAACGCAACATCATGTCTGCCATCATAAGAATGAGTCCAATATTTTCGAATTTTGACGAAACGGATGGCATATTTTTATTAATATTTCCAAAACGGTGCATACTACAAGCTTAAAACCAAATGCATGTGAAAGCAGAGACCCAGAGCTTTCATTTAATGTCCATTAACCCCGGGTTTAAAAGCAGCATCATGTCTGCCATCATAAGAAAATGAGTCCAATATTTTGGAAAATTTACCTAACGGATGACATATTTCCGTTAATTTCTCCAAAACGGTGCATACTACAAGCTTAAAACCAAATGCATGTGAAAGCAGAGACCCAGAGCTTTCATTTAATGTCCATTAACCCCGGGTTTAAAAGCAGCATCATGTCTGCCATCATAAGAATATGAGTCCAATATTTTAGAATATTGACCAAACGTATGACATATTTTCGTTAATTTCTCCAAAACGGTGCAATCTACAAGCTTAAAACCAAATGCATGTGAAAGCAGAGACCCAGAGCTTTCATTTAATCTCCATTAACCCCGGTTTTAAACGCAGCATCATGTCACCATCATAAGAATATGAGTCCAATATTTTAGAATATTGACCAAACGGATGACATATTTTCGTTAATTTCTCCAAAACGGTGTATACTACAAGCTTAAAACCAAATGCATGTGAAAGCAGAGACCCAGAGCTTTCATTTAATGTCCTTTAACCCCGGTTTTAAACGCAGCATCATGTCTGCCATCAAATAAAAATGTGTTTAATATTTTGGAAAATTGACCAAACGAATGACATATTTTCGTTAATTTCTCGAAAACGGTGCAAACTACAAGCTTAAAACCAAATGCATATGAAAGCAGAGACCCAGAGCTTTCATTTAATGTCCATTAACCCCGGATTTAAAAGCAGCATCATGTCTGCCATCATAAGAATTTGAGTCCAATATTTTAGAATATTGACCAAACGGATGACATATTTCCGTTAATTTCTCCAAAACGGTGCAATCTACAAGCTTAAAACCAAATGCATGTGAAAGCAGAGACCCAGAGCTTTCTTTTAATGTCCATTAACCCCGGTTTTAAACGCAGCATCATGTCACCATCATAAGAATATGAGTCCAATATTTTAGAATGTTGACCAAACGGATGACATATTTCCGTTAATTTCTCCAAAACGGTACATACTACAAGCTTAAAACCCATTGCATATGAAAGCAGAGACACAGAGCTTTCATTTAATGTCCTTTAACCGCGGTTTTAAACGCAGCATCATGTCTGCCATCAAATGAAAATGTGTTTAAAATTTTGGAAAATTGACCAAACGAATGACATATTTTCGTTAATTTCTCCAAAACGGTGCAAAGTACAAGCTTAAAACCAAATGCATATGAAAGCAGAGACCCAGTGCTTTCATTTAAAGCCCATTAACCCCGGTTTTAAACGCAGCATCATGTCTGCCATCATAAGAATATGAGTCCAATATTATAGAATATTGAACAAACGTATGACATATTTTCGTTAATTTCTCCAAAACGGTGCAAACTACAAGCTTAAAACCAAATGCATATGAAAGCAGAGACCCAGAGCTTTCATTTAATGTCCATTAACCCCGGATTTAAAAGCAGCATCATGTCTGCCATCATAAGAATATGAGTCTAATATTTTAGAATATTGACCAAACGGATGACATATTTCCGTTAATTTCTCCAAAACGGTGCATACTACAAGCTTAAAACCCAATTCATATGAAAGCAGAGACCCAGAGCTTTCATTTAATGTCCTTTAACCCCGGTTTTAAACGCAGCATCATGTCTGTCATCAAATAAACATGTGTTTAATATTTTGGAATATTGACCAAACGAATGACATATTTTCGTTAATTTCTCGAAAACGGTGAAAACTACAAGCTTAAAACCAAATGCATATGAAAGCAGAGACCCAGAGCTTTCATTTAATGTCCATTAACCCCGGTTTTAAACGCAGCATCATGTCTGCCATCATAAGAATATGAGTCCAATATTTTAGAATATTGATCAAACGGATGACATATTTCGGTTAATTTCTCCAAAACGGTACAATCTACAAGCTTAAAACCAAATGCATGAGAAAGCAGAGACCCAGAGCTTTCATTTAATGTCCATTAACCCCGGTTTTAAACGCAGCATCATGTCACCATCATAAGAATATGAGTCCAATATTTTAGAATGTTGACCAAACGGATGACATAATTCCGTTAATTTCACCAAAACGGTACATACTACAAGCTTAAAACCCAATGCATATGAAAGCAGAGACACAGAGCTTTCATTTAATGTCCTTTAACCCCGGTTTTAAACGCAGCATCATGTCTGCCATCAAATAAAAATGTGTTTAATATTTTGGAAAATTGACCAAACGAATGACATATTTTCGTTAATTTCTCCAAAACGGTGCAAACTACAAGCTTAAAACCAAATGCATGTGAAAGCAGAGACCCAGAGCTTTCTTTTAATGTCCATTAACCCCGGTTTTAAACGCAGCATCATGTCACCATCATAAGAATATGAGTCCAATATTTTAGAATGTTGACCAAACGGATGACATATTTCCGTTAATTTCTCCAAAACGGTACATACTACAAGCTTAAAACCCATTGCATATGAAAGCAGAGACACAGAGCTTTCATTTAATGTCCTTTAACCGCGGTTTTAAACGCAGCATCATGTCTGCCATCAAATAAAAATGTGTTTAATATTTTGGAAAATTGACCAAACGAATGACATATTTTCGTTAATTTCTCCAAAATGGTGCAAACTACAAGCTTAAAACCAAATGCATATGAAAGCAGAGACCCAGAGCTTTCATTTAAAGCCCATTAACCCCGGTTTTAAACGCAGCATCATGTCTGCCATCATAAGAATATGAGTCCAATATTTTAGAATATTGATCAAACGAATGACATATTTTCGTTAATTTCTCCAAAACGGTGCAAACTACAAGCTTAAAACCAAATGCATGAGAAAGCAGAGATCCAGAGCTTTCATTTAATGTCCATTAACCCCGGTTTTAAACGCAGCATCATGTCACCATCATAAGAATATGAGTCCAATATTTTAGAATATTGACCAAACGGATGACATATTTCCGTTAATTTCTCCAAAACGGTACATACTACAAGCTTAAAAC
>NW_028296872.1:220000-245000 GCF_055471065.1 Atractosteus spatula
GGATTCAGATGTGCATTTGGACAGCAATCCCTTTCAAAGAATGTTACGTTCTGGATGAGGTCAAAGGTGCAGGAACACTGTGTTTAGGATGTGTTTGCAGTGATTCTGTGTCTCTAGCTTCAACACAGTGATATATATATATGCTCAGTGATTTATAGGTACATGCCCAGGGCAATAAGCAGTCTGAGGATTTATTTCCAGACGGCATAGAGCTTTGATGCAGTGAAGTAGTGCAACACACTTTATCATTACATTATTAGAATCTATTCTACTTAAATCATTAGGTAGGTTAGGGTTACGGTTAGGTGCAGGAGCACTGTATTTAGGATGTGTTTGCAGTGATTCTGTGTCTCTAGCTTCAACACAGTGATATATATATATATGCTCAGTGATTTATTGGTACATGCCCAGGGCAATAATCAGAATGAGGATTTATTTCCAGATGGGCTACAGGTAGTGTTGTGAAATACTTCAACACTCTGGATCGCAGATTTAGACCCTCTGCACTCTTACTCCTTAAAAACCAACAAATGAAGATATGTAGCAATCACATTGTAGCAAGGGTGACATTGACTTTGACAGTGCTTCTACTACTGGACTTGGGGTAAATGATCATATTCACCCCAGGTCGCTTCACTAAACACTCCTCACTAAACTTACCAAATTCTCAGAGTAGAGTTATCTGTGAATTCCTTTGACCTGCTGTGGTCTGCACAATTGGTAAGAATCACAGAACAATGAGGGGCCAGTTTTAATATATTGCAATCTTACAGTTTGTTTCATACATTTTTTAGTTATAAAAAATTATTTTAATCCCAAAACAAGAAGCAGTCGTTGTTCATGATGATCACAATTAGAAGTTGTATTGAAATTATATAGATAATCAAAAGCTTGAAAAAGCTAATTGCACAATAATGTTTATTATTTTTTATATAAATTATGGCAATAAAATATGACAGCATTCACAACTAGTACAATTAAATTCAATTGATTTTTATATAACATCTTTCATAACAAGGTTGACCTGAGGCACTTAACATAGCTGGGTGATGATAGATGATGTGAAAGAGTAAAAGCCAGAAGATAACTGAGGAGAGGAACCAAAAACTCCTTAGTTAGGAGGAAAAAAAAACCTCTAGGGGTCCAAGATCAACTGGCAGCCCAACCCCTCTGGGTATGCTAACATAATACAATTAGAAAAATAGTTTGGAGGTTTTTCTGTATTATTGATTTCTTCTTCCAAAGGTGTTAGGCAGGTGAAAATTTGTGATTTCGTCCTGAGCCACGGCACTGTCGTCGTGGTCATCACACCTCTTCATGTACATCCTTGCATCTTTTCTGGTAGTGAATGGCAGGTGACAGCTACAAAAAATAGCATATGCATAATCATTATGATTGTGTTGACAACAAAATTAAAAAATAAAAGCCTAAGGAACTCTGTGCATTAATATTTCTAATATTCACAATTGTGAATCATTTAAAAAACGAATACAGTACAATTAGGCTGTGAAACTGATCAAATGCCATAAGCCCTATTCAAATTCGTGACTGAATTTCCAGGATGGAGACAATTTTATTTTATTCTGTTTAAGAAACTGATCTCTGTCGTAACTAGAAATCCCAGCTCAGTGATAGAAACTAGCCATGTTGGCAGATTATTGCTTTACAGTTTAAAAAGTAATTAATTAATGTGGTCACAAATAATATCTTGGCTTTCAGACCATAATATGCTTTTAACAGTTTACTGAAAAAATGTTTCCTGCAGTTTAGCTCCAAAATGAAAATGAAATGGTTTCATTTTGTGTATGTCAAGGGTGTCCACTTTATAGAAATTCAATTTTAAAACATTGTTGAAATGACAAACCACTGGAAATACAGGTCTATCTAACCTCTAACTCATTAACAATGTTCATTGCTGTTGTCCTTAAACTTTTCAGAAATTTTAATTAAGAAAATAAAGCAATTGTTCCCTAGACTCATCTTTTGTGTTCTGTTCGCTGTGAATCAGAAAGGTGCTGTTCTTGAAGTCCAGTCAGTCTCTGTTATCTTTCTTCCCAAGAGGAATTCCATCTAATTCCATCAAACTTCTTTTTCTTCTGCTCGCCTAAGGATGAACTGAAATGAAGCAATTAGTATTTCAGTGGCAGAAAATAGGCTGTCATATATACCTCTCCAGTGCTTTTGATGCACAAATGGTGTCCTGCCGAAACATTCTTCTGTTTGGTAATGTTGGGCAGTTTCAAAAGAAGCTTATCAAAAATCTATTTTGTAGATAATGAAAGAAAATAATAAAATCAGAGTAAGAATTATTATCCAGACTTATCTTTCTGTTCTCTTTCAATAAGAACGGTGTCATTAATGAAGTCCAGTCGGTCTCATTCCTTCTCTCTTCCCAAGAGGCTGCCCGTCTAATGCTGCTGAAAACTCCATTGTCCATTCTGGGAATGCTGTGCTGTTCAGATAGTGTCAACAAATTTAAGAAATGGTTCACATCTTTAAATCTTTTTTTGTTTTGTTTAAAGCATGTGGCATTTTTTAGCAGTAACAAATGGAACAGGAACAGGAGCAGGAAGCTAAAAACACAACGGAGCCAGGCACAACCAGGACCCGGGCTCACACGATGCGGAGATCAGGTGCAGAGCCTCGAGTGAAATGAGCACCTGGCTTTTAAAGTTGAACTGAAACAGGGTAGGAACAAGGAACAGATGCGGGGAATGAGGCAAATCAGGAAGGGCTGGAGCGCCCTTAAGAGTAGGGGTTTGTGATTGTGATACAGGTTGGCATATTTATTTTATTTTATTAGGTAGATTCTTTTCAACATGCTTTTACATAATATGTTGTAACAATGATTTCAAAAAGAAACTACAGAAGCCTTACAAATTAAAAATATCTCACCGTGCCAATGTGTCTTCAGGCTTCCCATGTACAAAAAGGCCCAAGGACTCCAGCAGTCTTACAACCACTGTCCTGTTTGCCTCACCAGACACGATCTCTATTCTGTTGTAATCCACGATGACCCCGTTTTTCAGGTGATTTATCATGTCCTTCCTCGCCTGTTGAGAGGTCATCCTGATCTCCTCTGCCGTGGAGAGGCAGAGGAGATAAAAGCTTTATTTTATGATCATTCGTCCAACCACTCCAGAGATTGTCCTTCTCCATTAAACGACTTCCTGGAGACACCGTAATCATATAGGAGCTCTTCTCCCACTACAATCTCTCTTTTTGCCAAGAACAGAATTGTTATGTCAGTCTTTTCGTCAATTACAAAAGATTCTTTAATTGGTCTGAGGTTGGCTTTTTTGTTTGAATGATTTATGCGCCTTCCAATTGTGTCCATATCCGGGTGGCAGGTGCAGTGTTCTTCACGCGAATCAATGCACATTTTTTGTTTAGGTCCATCAAAAAAGAATAGATATCCCATGTCTCCTTCTGCCATCTGTGCCATTAGGGCTTCTCCAGCTGTCTTTGTGATAACCTTGCCATGGTAATCACATACCACCTCTCCCTTCTGGAAACGCCTGGAAGTTATAACCTTCTTCCCTTTCACAGGATCGTCAACGATGTGCAGGCCTCTCCAGGTTTGGAGTTTTACCAGATTTTCAATGTCCTTGCCATTTGGTTGGACTTCTACATGCGGCTTCCAGTTCTGAAGTACCTCGGACACAGCTGGTGTATTGGTTGACCATCCCATTTTTTCTATATAATGGGTCACTTGGCTTTCTGTTGGTAACCGTCTATTGTATTGATCTGTAGTGAGATATCAGAAATCCACCCAAAGAATATATCCAGTAATAGACTCTTGAAATATTACTCTTTAAAAAGGGAAGAAATCCTGTTCTTACCGAATATGTTCTGTTGCCTCCTTTTCCTCTGCTCAGCTCTCCATCTATTGTAACAGTGGCGATCGTGAATGCCGGTCACTCTCAGGCGCTCTTTCTTTCTAGGAGGCTGCCCATCTAATGTCACGGGAAAAATCTGTATCAGCTTCTGGAAGGCTGCAGCATCATCCATCTTTGGGCATCTATATGCAGCAGCTGCCACAGTGGACCTATTTATAAAAAGAAAACTTAAATATCTCAGATCTAAGACAGAGTGGCTAAAAGGTAACTGAAAGAGGGATATTGAATTAAAACTTACCGTATAGCAGCTGTACGTTCTTGTCCATAGCCTGAAGATTGCTCTCCTGATGATGAACTGAAGTTTAAAAAAATATGAGAAATTTATGTTTATCCTAAATATTGACTTTCAAATACTGAATTTGGATATCACTGTGACACTTACAGAGATCCTGCTTCTACAATGCCATGAATTAGTTCGCTGGCTGAGCACATGTCCTCATCTGTCAGCCTTCTGGCTAGGTTTTCAACAGTTCCATTTGAAACACCTAAATAATCATTCAGGACAGTTTTCTGATCAATAGGTAGCTTCTTTATTTCCATTTCAAATGCCCTTCTTGCAACATAGCAAGTAATCAGTGGTAGGTGGTACCTGCAAAACAAACATATATAAAATAGTTGTTTTCAAGCCACAGAAAAGTAAAAAGAAAATACATCAAAATAATTATATAATTCAATTTACTTCTCATGCAGTCTTCGCAGATCATAGGTAGGATTGTGAACTGGTTCTCCTCCTGCATACACAAAAAAATGTTCTATTTCCATCCTGCAGTTTGCATCACAGCGTAAGTTAATGAAGTAGCAGTGAAACATCTGAGAAAATAAAAAAAATAAAAATGCAGTTTAAATGCAGTATTCTTCACATACCATTGAATGCTAAAGACAGTTTTTAGCAATGAAATATCAAAATATAACCTTCAACTCACCTTTTCCTCTTCTTCATTTAGTGCAAAGGAAGCTAGTCGCTGAGTTGCAGCCATGCGCTCTTTGACAGAGATTATTACCCTGTTTTGCCCACTTTTATTCACAACAATTTTTCGCCGTATCCAATCCAGGACCTGAATTCAGAAGATTTTTTTAGTACAAATATTAATTAAAAACAATTTCTCGAAAAGAACATCTATAATCAAAATTCTTGGTTGTATGAAGGGATGCTTACTGTCATATTCTTTACCACCCCTGGGCGCTGAAGGTGCTTCAGCTGGAGAATGGCCTGCAGGTAAAGCATCACAACAATCCGTTCACTTGTGGTGATGTCTGCAGAGGCGTGTGTCTTGCCCAGTATCCGCTGCACATCTTTCTTTGCAACACTCAACACCTTCAAGCAATCGCTTAGTTTAGGTGGAGGACTCTGCAGCTGTGTTAGTCTGGGGGAGAGAGAACAATACTATCAGCCTCCAAAAGGCAAAATTCATGTGTTTGAATAGAAAAGCAAGTACAAGTTGAACCAACATTTAATAAGTAAAGTACCTCTTTCTGGTTATTTCCTGTCTGACACTCTTGTTGTTTCTCTTTTTTATATCCTTTAGATTGCTCTGGAAGTCTATTAAACTCTTAGCTAGACTGGGATCCTCCACTTGCAGGTTAGTGTTTTTTCGGATGAAGAGCAGGAATCTGCTGATATTAATGATATAACCTGCAATGGTCTGGTGAGACAACCCAGTCATCTTCAACTGGGAAACAAATGTCTGCATTTTGGAAAGGTCCTTCAGAAAACTTAAGGAAACATCTGATGGATCCATAAAAAACAGGAACCTGGAGACATTTTCAACCTGAAAAACATATATAGAGAAAGTCATTATTTTTATGACCAACATCCTGTGAAGTTTAAGCCGAGTAAAACCATGTACCAAATACCTACCTCCTTGGAGCAGTTTACCATTCCCAGGCCCTGGATAAGGTATTGTTTAAAGCCAGCCAGGAGAGGAGAATCAAGAGAGTGTTTTCTGTAAAGTCCAGCCAGGGCAACTCTTTTTCGGAGAGCTTTTAGATTACCTTTAACTGACACCCTGTAGATATAAGACACATGGACAATTACATGTATTATAAGTGTTTCCGTTTTCTTAGTTGGCTTCTGGGAGAAAATGGCTTTAGATGTGGCCCTGTGTGAATGTGTATATCTACCAATTCACTGACATCCCAATTAAGGCTACATTTTTTCTTGCCTCTGTGAAACAAAATCTAATTTTATACATACAACGTGCAAATAAAAAATAAAGCACTAGAAACCCTATTGAGCAGAGAGTCTTACTGTTCCCCATCTTCCCCTTCCTCCTCCGCTTCTGCTTCAGTTTCTGGAGCAGCCTCTGGCATCTCTTCCTCCTGGACAGTGGCCTCTTGCTCAGGGCCGCTGGAATGCAGGTAGATTCTTTTCAACATGCTTTTACATAATATGTTGTAACAGTGATTTCAAAAAGAAACTACAGAAGCCTTACATATTAAAAATATCTCACCGTGCCAATGTGTCTTCAGGCTTCCCACGTACAAAAAGGCCCGAGGACTCTAGCAGTCTTACAACCGCTATCCTGTTTGCCTCACCAGACACAATTTCTATTCTGTGGTAATCCACGATGACCCCGTTCTTCAGGTGATTCATCATGTCCTCCCTCGCCTGTTGAGAGGCCATCCTGATCTCTTCTGCCGTGGCGTGCTTCATACACGCCCTCTTCAAGTGAGCAGGAAGCTGATCAAAAGTATTCAGGCACATCTTGCACACCAGGGGAATCCTCGCGGGTTTCCTTTGAAAATAAATTATACCATCTGTGTATAGAAACAAGCTAAGACTGATTTCTTAAATTATCCTTAATTTTCTCTCTCATAGTTTGAGCATAATGATTTCATTGTATTTATATAAGAATTGGTCATTGCTCCAAAATAAATAATGGTTTCATAAAAAAGTGAACACTTACTTGGTCTCAGTCACAGACTTTCCAATAGGAGCCATTGTGGAGTTCAGCAACTGCAGGTCCTAGAAGTGGGGAAGGAATTTTAAAAGAGAAATTGAATTACAATACAGAAGGAATGGCTGAGGGATCACTGAAATATATATATATACAAATTCCAAAGACTGAGTCCATATAGAAACAACTACCTTTCATATTCAGTATAAGATGGAAGATGAATTGGCCCTGAAAATCCACTGCAATGAGAAACTGCTCATGCCATTGCATATGAACAAACATACATTCTCATCTATATTCATTTGCAGTTACACTATTGCAATTAATCAATTAATCACATGATGAGATTCTTGATATTAGATTAGTAAAAACAATATCAATGCACTGAGAGACGCTTAAGAATAAAGATGCATCTGCCTGACTGCATATTAGTTTTAAAAGGTTATCAGCAAATGCATTTAAAAGTAAAAATATAAAGTCTTACCTCTTGATCGTAGTGGTGATTCAATATCCAGGACCTTAGTCAAGTCTCAGAGTTACTGTACCTCCTGTCTCGATTGCAGGTGAAAAGTGAAAGTTATATTGCACTCAGCAGAAAGTTACCCCGAGCAAAGACTCCACCCCTCCCAGAAAACAGCACTCCCCTTTGGCAAAGCAGTGGGTGGAGGAAGCCTTTGCTACCATTATCAAACACAGAAATCGTTATAATTTAATTTTAAAAACATGGCTAAGCATGGGTTTAAAGTATATTCAACGGTGCAAGTGCATTCAAAGAAATAGAGTTTCCCAAGCCCTCAGAAAGAATTGCCATTTCTAAAGATGTCTAGTTTCAAGCATTAACATCCAAAGTACCTGTCTTAGCTGGAGCAGGGAGTTTGCTAAGCCACCTGAAAGAATTACCATATCCAAAGATGTCTAGCTTCAAGCATTAACATCCAAAGTACCTGTCTTAGCTGGGCCAGGTAGTTTGCCAAGCCATGTGAAAGAATTACCATTTCCAAAGAAGTCTGTTGTAAGCCAGGTTCAATCATGACCATCCAAAGTACCGGTCGTCCCTTGGGGCGAGAGGGTTTCCTGTGTGTCTAGGATGTGTACTTCCCTTAAATAAAGGGTGAATATGGGTACCATAGGTATTAAATCTCTCAAAGCTCAGAGTTAAACTAAAAAACCCTTGGTAAGTGTGTTATAACATGGATGGGTATTTATAGTCCAGTGCCTCCTATTTGGTGTCCCCTGAAGGCGTTTTGAACCCAGCAGGTGACACTGATTTAGTTTTACTTGGCCCTGATTATACAATAAAGGATAAGTAACCAGAAAGAGGTGGTATTTCGATTTTACAGTACATAAAAAAATACATACTTTCCACAGCTCAGCATGCACATGCTATTAGATTAGATATTAGATATTAGATTAATAAAAAATATCAAGGCACTGAGGCTAATTAATAAAGATGCTTTTGACTGACTGGACCTTGGAGCAAGGTGTGTAAATTACAACAGACATCTTTAGAAATGGTAATTCTTTCAGGTGGCTTGGCAAATTTACTGCCCCACCTAAGACAGGTACTTTGGATGTTAATGCTTGAAACTAGACATCACAACTGATCGTATTTTACTAGAGATTCTGTTTGGGATTCAGATGTGCATTCGGACAGCAATCCCTTTCAAGAAATGATACGTTCTGGATGAGGTCAAAGGTGCTGGAACACTGTATTTAGGATGCGATTGTGTGTCTCCTGCTTCAACGCAGTGATATACTGTATATTGATGTGCTCCTGTAATTTCTTGGTACATGCCCAGGGCAGTAAGCAGTCTGAGGATTTATTTCCAGACGGCATAGAGCAGTGAAGCAGTGAAGTAGTGCAACACACTGGATCATTATATTATTAGAATCTATTTGTTTAACATGCACGGGTCTGTCTCAATGGATGCAGTGCTCCTGAAAGGGCTCTCAAACCCTGCATTTCAGATGCCTAGCTGTATCCCTCACATGTGGCACCTCAGAATGACTTCTACTTTATTCTACTTAAATTATTACATTATACACAATTTGAGTTCATTTTTAAAAGTAAAGGGTAATGAAAGGAATGAAAGATATGTAGCAATCACATTGTAACAGGGGTGACAGTGACTTTTTGCTTGTACTAAGCATTAGTACCTAAGTCCACTAGTGGACTTCTGGTACCTTTAGGGTACGGTGTTCCCTGAAGGGCTCTCAAACCCCGCATTTCAGATGCCCAGCTGTATCGCTGATGTGTTGCACCTCAGAATCACTTTTAAACCTTACATCTGGTATCTTTAATCCCTATTGCTCAACACATGGTGAAAGTATTGCATACATGTGTCTGAAAATGAGCAATGGGCCCCTGAGAGACTCATTTGCCTGATTCACAAATGATCACATTTGACTAGAGATTCTGTTTGGGATTCAGTTGTGCATTCTGACAGCAATCCCTTTCAAAAAACGATACATTCTGGATGAGTTCAAAGGTGCAGGAACACTGTATTTAGGATGTGTTTGCAGATATTCTGTGTCTCTAGCTTCAACACAGTGATATTCTTGATATTAGATTAGTAAAAACAATATCAATGCACTGAGAGACGCTTAAGAATAAAGATGCATCTGCCTAACTGCATATTAGTTTTAAAAGGTTATCAGCAAATGCATTTAAAAGTAAAAATGTAAAGTCTTACCTCTTGATCGTAGTGGTGATTCAATATCCAGGACCTTAGTCAAGTCTCAGAGTTACTGTACCTCCTGTCTCGATTGCAGGTGAAAAGTGAAAGGTATATTGCACTCAGCAGAAAGTTACCCCGAGCAAAGACTCTACCCATCCCAGAAAACAGCACTCCCCTTTGGCAAAGCAGTGGGTGGAGGAAGCCTTTGCTACCATTATCAAACACAGAAATCGTTATAATTTAATTTTAAAAACATGGCTAAGCATGGGTTTAAAGTATATTCAACGGTGCAGGTGCATTCAAAGAAATAGAGTTTCCCAAGCCCTCAGAAAGAATTACCATTTCTAAAGATGTCTAGTTTCAAGCATTAACATCCAAACTACCTGTCTTAGCTGGAGCAGGGAGCTTGCTAAGCAACCTGAAAGAATTACCATATCCAAAGATGTCTAGTTTCAAGCATTAACATCCAAAGTACCTGTCTTAGCTGGGCCAGGTAGTTTGCCAAGCCATGTGAAAGAATTACCATTTCCAAAGAAGTCTGTTGTAAGCCAGGTTCAATCATGACCATCCAAAGTACTGGTCGTCCCTTGGGGCGAGAGGGTTTCCTGTGTGTCTAGGATGTGTACTTCCCTTAAATAAAGGGTGAATATGGGTACCATAGGTATTAAATATCTCAAAGCTCAGAGTTAAACTAAAAAACCCTTGGTGAGTGTGTTATAACATGGATGGGTATTTATAGTCCAGTGCCTCCTATTTGGTGTCTCCTGAAGGCGTTTTGAACCCAGCAGGTGACACTGATTTAGATTTATTTGGCCCTGATTATACAATAAAGGATAAGTAATCAGAAAGAGGAGGTATTTCGATTTTACAGTACATAAAAAATACATACATTCCACAGCTCAGCATGCACATGGTGATATTCCTGATATTAGATTAATTAAAAATATCAAGGCACTGAGGCTAATTAACAAAGATGCTTTTGACTGACTGGACCTTGGAGCAAGGTGTGTAAATTACAACAGACATCTTTAGAAAAAGTAATTCTTTCAGGTGGCTTGGCAAATTTACTGCCCCACCTAAGACAGATACTTTGGATGTTAATGCTTGAAACTAGATATCACAACTGATCGTATTTTACTAGAGATTCTGTTTGGGATTCAGATGTGCATTCGGACAGCAATCCCTTTCAAGAAATGATACGTTCTGGATGAGGTCAAAGGTGCTGGAACACTGTATTTAGGATGCGATTGTGTGTCTCCTGCTTCAACGCAGTGATATACTGTATATAGATGTGCTCCTGTAATTTCTTGGTACATGCCCAGGGCAGTAAGCAGTCTGAGGATTTATTTCCAGACGGCATAGAGCAGTGAAGCAGTGAAGTAGTGCAACACACTGGATCATTATATGATTAGAATCTATTCTACTTAAATTATTACATTATACACAATTTGAGTTCATTTTAAAAAGTAAAAGGTAATGAAAGGAATGCATTTTCATAAGAAAGATAATATCGATATGCATGTGATAATCGTCCTTATATCATGTAGTGCGTCATTTGCACACTTTGTGGGCTTGAAATACAAAGAAAATCATGTTCTATGGTACAAGATAAATACAAAACTTAAGCTTGTTTAAATTAGATTTGTTTATAAAGCATAAGCATTACATTACATTAATATATGTGAAAATAACATTTTAGAATCATACGTTTAGTATATTTAGTCCCTAATGCTGAAGGAAATGATCATTTGTTTAACATGCACAGGTGTGTCTCAAAGGATGCATTGCTCCTGAAGGGCTCTCAAACCCTGCATTTCAGATGCCTAGCTGTATCCTTCAAATGTGGCACCTCAGAATGACTTCTAACCTTACCTGTGGTGTCTATAATCCCTATTGCTTAATGCATGGTGAAAGCTTTGTATATATGTGTCTAACAATAAGGAATGGGCCCCTGTGACACTCATTTGCCTGTTTCACAAATTATCATATTTTACTAGAGATTCTGTTTGGGATTCAGATGTGCATTTGGACAGCAATCCCTTTCGAAGAATGTTACGTTCTGGATGAGGTCAAAGGTGCAAGAACACTGTGTTTAGGATGTGTTTGCAGTGATTCTGTGTCTCTAGCTTCAACACAGTGATATATATATATATATGCTCAGTGATTTATAGGTACATGCCCAGGGCAATAAGTAGACTGAGGATTTATTTCCAGACGGCATAGAGCTTTGATGCAGTGAAGTAGTGCAACACACTTTATCATTACATTATAAGAATCTATTCTACTTAAATCATTAGGTAGGTTAGGGTTACGGTTAGGTGCAGGAGCACTGTATTTAGGATGTGTTTATATATATATATGCTCACTGATTTTTTGGTACATGCCCAGGGCAATAATCATTATGAGGATTTATTTCCAGATGTGCTAGAGGTAGTGTTGTGAAATACTTCATCACACTGGATTGCAGGTTTAAACCCCCTGCACTCTTACTCCTTAAAAACCAACAAATGCAGATATGTAGCAATCACATTGTAACAGGGATGACTGTGACTTAATTCTTGTACTAGTAAACTTCTGGTACCTTTAGGGTACGGTGTTCCCTGAAGGGCTCTCAAACCCCGCATTTCAGATGCCTAGCTGTATCGCTGATGTGTTGCACCTCAGAATCACTTTTAAACCTTACCTCTGGTATCTTTAATCCCTATTGCTCAACGCATGGTGAAAGTATCGCATACATGTGTCTGAAAATGAGCAATGGGCCCCTGAGAGACTCATTTGCCTGTTTCACAAATGATCATATTTGACTAGAGATTCTGTTTGGGATTCAGTTGTGCATTCTGACAGCAATCCCTTTCAAGAAATGATACGCTCTGGATGAGGTCAAAGGTGCTGGAACACTGTATTTCGGATGCGATTGTGTGTCTCCTGTAATGTCTTGGTACATGCCCAGGGCAGTGGCATATATAGATGTGCTCCTGTAATGTCTTGGTACATGCCCAGGGCAGTAAGCAGTCTGAGGATTTATTTCCAGACGGCATAGAGCAGTGAAGCAGTGAAGTAGTGCAACACACTGGATCATTATATTATTAGAATGTATTTGTTTAACATGCACGGGTCTGTCTCAATGGATGCAGTGCTCCTTAAAGGGCTCTCAAACCCTGCATTTCAGATGCCTAGCTGTATCCCTCACATGTGGCACCTCAGAATGACTTCTACTTTATTCTACTTAAATTATTACATTATACACAATTTGAGTTCATTTTTAAAAGTAAAAGGTAATGAAAGGAATGGAAGATATGTAGCAATCACATTGTAACAGGGGTGGCAGTGACTTAATGCTTGTACTAAGCATTAGTACCTAAGTCCACTAGTGGACTTCTGGTACCTTTAGGGTACGGTGTTCCCTGAAGGGCTCTCAAACCCCGCATTTCAGATGCCTAGCTGTATCGCTGATGTGTTGCACCTCAGAATCACTTTTAAACCTTACATCTGGTATCTTTAATCCCTATTGCTCAACGCATGTTAAAAGTATTGCATACATGTGTCTGAAAAAGAGCAATGGGCCCCTGAGAGACTCATTTGCCTGTTTCACAAATGAACATATTTGACTAGAGATTCTGTTTGGGATTCAGTTGTGCATTCTGACTGCAATCCCTTTCAAAAAACGATACATTCTGGATGAGTTCAAAGTTGCAGGAACACTGTATTTATGATGTGTTTGCAGTTATTCTGTGTCTCTAGCTTCAACACAGTGATATATATATATATGCTCACTGATTTTTTGGTACATGCCCAGGGCAATAATCATTATGAGGATTTATTTCCAGATGTGCTAGAGGTAGTGTTGTGAAATACTTCATCACACTGGATTGCAGGTTTAAACCCCCTGCACTCTTACTCCTTAAAAACCAACAAATGGAGATATGTAGCAATCACATTGTAACAGGGGTTACAGTGACTTAATGTTTGCACTAGTAAACTTCTGGTACCTTTAGGGTACGGTGTTCCTTGAAGGGCTCTCAAACCCCGCATTTCAGATGCCTAGCTGTATCGCTGATCTGTTGCACCTCAGAATCACTTTTAAACCTTACATCTGGTATCTTTAATCCCTATTGCTCAACGCATGGTAAAAGTATTGCATACATGTGTCTGAAAATGAGCAATGGGCCCCAGAGAGACTCATTTGCCTGTTTCACAAATGAACATATTTGACTAGAGATTCTGTTTGGGATTCAGTTGTGCATTCTGACTGCAATCCCTTTCAAAAAACGATACATTCTGGATGAGTTCAAAGTTGCAGGAACACTGTATTTATGATGTGTTTGCAGTTATTCTGTGTCTCTAGCTTCAACACAGTGATATATATATATATATGCTCACTGATTTTTTGGTACATGCCCAGGGCAATAATCATTATGAGGATTTATTTCCAGATGTGCTAGAGGTAGTGTTGTGAAATACTTCATCACACTGGATTGCAGGTTTAAACCCCCTGCACTCTTACTCCTTAAAAACCAACAAATGCAATTTACGAATGCAATACGAATGCCCCCGGCCGTCCCTCTTAATCATGGCCCCAGAGGACAAGATGCAAAGGAAAAGCTACAAACCCTGACAGCTACTCACCCAGCCATCCCCCACAGCTGCCAATCTCCAACACCTCCCCCATTAACACCTCCAGCACTGAAAGTGCTATGTGCACCATCCCCCAGGCCAGGCTGACCAGGCCAGTGCAACACACTTGATCATTATATTATTAGAATCTATTCTACTTAAATTATTACATTCTACACAATTGGAGTTCATTTTAAAAGTAAATGGTAATGAAAGGAATGCATTTTCATAAGAAAGATAATACCGATATGCATGTGATAATCTTCCTTATATCATGTAGTGCGTCATTTGGTCACTTTGTGAGCTTGAAATACAAAGAAAATCATGTTCAATGGTACAAGATAAATACAAATCTTAAGCTTTTATTTTAATTAGATTTGTTTATAAAGCATAAGCAATCATTTATTACATTAATATATGTGAAAATAACGTTTTAGCATCATACGTTTAGTATATTTAGTCTCTAATGCTGAAAGAAATGATCATTTGTTTAACATGCACGGGTCTGTCTCAATGGATGCAGTGCTCCTGAAAGGGCTCTCAAACCCTACATTTCAGATGCTTAGCTGTATCCCTCACATGTGGCACCTCAGAATGACTTCTACTTTATTCTACTTAAATTATTACATTATACACAATTTGAGTTCATTTTAAAAAGTAAAAGGTAATGAAAGGAATGGAAGATATGTAGCAATCACATTGTAACAGAGGTGACAGTGACTTAATGCTTGTATTAAGCATTAGTACCTAAGTCCACTAGTGGACTTCTGGTACCCTTAGGGTACGGTGCTCCCTGAAGGGCTCTCAAACCCCGCATTTCAGATGCCTAGCTGTATCGCTGATGTGTTGCACCTCAGAATCACTTTTAAACCTTACCTCTGGTATCTTTAATCCCTATTGCTCAACGCATGGTAAAAGTATCGCATACATGTGTCTGAAAATGAGCAATGGGCCCCTGAGAGACTCATTTGCCTGTTTCACAAATGATCATATTTGACTACAGATTCTGTTTGGGATTCAGTTGTGCATTCTGACAGCAATCCCTTTCAAAAAACGATACATTCTGGATGAGTTCAAAGGTGCAGGAACACTGTATTTAGGATGTGTTTGCAGTTATTCTGTATCTCTAGCTTCAACACAGTGATATATATATATGCTCCCTGATCTTTTGGTACATGCCCAGGGCAATAATCATTATGAGGTTTTATTTCCAGATGTGCTAGAGGTAGTGTTGTGAAATACTTCATCACACTGGATTGCAGGTTTAAACCCCCTGCACTATTACTCCTTAAAAACCAACAAATACAATTTACGAATGCAATACGAATGCCCCCGGCCGTCCCTCTTAATCATGGCCACAGAGGACAAGATGCAAAGGAAAAGCTACAAACCCTGATAGCTACTCACCCAGCCATCCCCCACAGCTGCCAATCTCCAACACCTCCCCCATTAACACCTCCAGCACTGAAAGTGCTATGTGCACCATCCCCCAGGCCAGGCTGACCAGGCCAGTGCAACATACTGGATCATTATATTATTGGAATCTATTCTACTTAAATTATTACATTCTACACAATTGGAGTTCATTTTAAAAGTAAAAGGTAATGAAAGGAATGCATTTTCATAAGAAAGATAATACCGATATGCATGTGATAATCTTCCTTATATCATGTAGTGCGTCATTTGGTCACTTTGTGAGCTTGAAATACAAAGAAAATCATGTTCTATGGTAAAAGATAAATACAAAACTTAAGCTTTTATTTTAATTAGATTTGTTTATAAAGCATAAGCAATCATTTATTACATTAATATATGTGAAAATAACGTTTTAGCATCATACGTTTAGTATATTTAGTCTCTAATGCTGAAAGAAATGATCATTTGTTTAACATGCACGGGTCTGTCTCAATGGATGCAGTGCTCCTGAAAGGGCTCTCAAACCCTACATTTCAGATGCTTAGCTGTATCCCTCACATGTGGCACCTCAGAATGACTTCTACTTTATTCTACTTAAATTATTACATTATACACAATTTGAGTTCATTTTAAAAAGTAAAAGGTAATGAAAGGAATGGAAGATATATAGCAATCACATTGTAACAGGAGTGACAGTGACTTAATGCTTGTATTAAGCATTAGTACCTAAGTCCACTAGTGGACTTCTGGTACCTTTAGGGTACGGTGCTCCCTGAAGGGCTCTCAAACCCCGCATTTCAGATGCCTAGCTGTATCGCTGATGTGTTGCACCTCAGAATAACTTTTAAACCTTACCTCTGGTATCTTTAATCCCTATTGCTCAAGCATGGTAAAAGTATCGCATACATGTGTCTGAAAATGAGCAATGGGCCCCTGAGAGACTCATTTGCCTGTTTCACAAATGAACATATTTGACTAGAGATTCTGTTTGGGATTCAGTTGTGCATTCTGACTGCAATCCCTTTCAAAAAACGATACATTCTGGATGAGTTCAAAGTTGCAGGAACACTGTATTTAGGATGTCTTTGCAGATATTCTGTGTCTCTAGCTTCAACACAGTGATATATATATATGCTCACTGATTTTTTGGTACATGCCCAAGTCAATAATCATTATGAGGATTTATTTCCAGATGTGCTAGAGGTAGTGTTGTGAAATACTTCATCACACTGGATTGCAGGTTTAAACCCCCTGCACTCTTACTCCTTAAAAACCAACAAATGCAGATATGTAGCAATCACATTGTAACAGGGGTGACAGTGACTTAATGCTTGTACTAAGCATTAGTACCAAAGTCCACTAGTGGACTTCTGGTACCTTTAGGGTACGGTGTTCCTTGAAGGGCTCTCAAACCCCGCATTTCAGATGCCTAGCTGTATCGCTGATGTGTTGCACCTCAGAATCACTTTTAAACCTTACATCTGGTATCTTTAATCCCTATTGCTCAACACATGGTGAAAGTATCGCATACATGTGTCTGAAAATGAGCAATGGGCCCCTGAGAGACTCATTTGCCTGTTTCACAAATGATCACATTTGACTAGAGATTCTGTTTGGGATTCAGTTGTGCATTCTGACAGCAATCCCTTTCAAAAAACGATACATTCTGGATGAGTTCAAAGGTGCAGGAACACTGTATTTAGGATGTCTTTGCAGATATTCCGTGTCTCTAGCTTCAACACAGTGATATATATATATATGCTCACTGATTTTTTGGTACATGCCAAGGGCAATAATCATTATGAGGATTTATTTCCAGATGTGCTAGAGGTAGTGTTGTGAAATACTTCAACACACTGGATTGCGGGTTTAAACCCCCTGCACTCTTACTCGTTAAAAACCAACAAATGCAATTCACTACTAAAAATTACTGCATTTTCTCCTAGAAAGAGCTCTCAATTAATGAAATGCCCCATTGAACTGGCCCTGATTATACAATGCAAGGAGAAGTCTTCTAAGCCAATACTTGTAACCAGAAAGAGGCTGTATTTCAATTATACAATATACAAAACAATACCATTTAACACAAAGATATAGTCCACACCTCAGCATGCACATGATGAGATTCTTGATATTAGATTAGTAAAAACAATATCAATGCACTGAGAGACGCTTAAGAATAAAGATGCATCAGCCTGACTGCATATTAGTTTTAAAGGGTTATCAGCTAATGCATTTAAAAGAAAAAATGTAAAGTCTTACCTCTTGATCGTAGTGGTGATTCAATATCCAGGACCTTAGTCAAGTCTCAGAGTTACTGTACCTCCTGTCTCAATTACAGGTGAAAAGTGAAAGGTATATTGCACTCAGCAGAAAGTTACCCCGAGCAAAGATTCCACCCATCCCAGAAAACAGCACTCCCCTTTGGCAAAGCAGTGGGTGGAGGAAGCCTTTGCTACCATTATCAAACACAGAAATCGTTATAATTTAATTTTAAAAACATGGCTAAGCATGGGTTTAAAGTATATTCAACGGTGCAGGTGCATTCAAAGAAATAGAGTTTCCCAAGCCCTCAGAAAGAATTACCATTTCTAAAGATGTCTAGTTTCAAGCATTAACATCCAAACTACCTGTCTTAGCTGGAGCAGGGAGTTTGCTAAGCCACCTGAAAGAATTACCATATCCAAAGATGTCTAGTTTCAAGCATTACCATCCAAAGTACCTGTCTTAGCTGGGCCAGGTAGTTTGCCAAGCCATGTGAAAGAATTACCATTTCCAAAGAAGTCTGTTGTAAGCCAGGTTCAATCATGACCATCCAAAGTACCGGTCGTCCCTTTGGGCGAGAGGGTTTCCTGTGTGTCTAGGATGTGTTCTTCCCTTAAACTTGGCCCTGATTATACAATAAAGGATAAGTAACCAGAAAGAGGTGGTATTTCAATTTTACAGTACATAAAAAATACATATATTCCACAGCTCAGCGTGCACATGGTGAGATTCCTGATATTAGATTAATAAAAAATATCAAGGTACTGAAGCTAATTAATAAAGATGCTTTTGACTGACTGGACCTTGGAGCAAGGTGTGTAAATTACAACAGACATTTGTAGAAATGGTAATTCTTTCAGGTGGCTTGGCAAATTTACTGCCCCACCTAAGACAGGTACTTTGGATGTTAATGCTTGAAACTAGACATCACAACTGATCGTATTTTACTAGAGATTCTGTTTAGGATTCAGATGTGCATTCGGACAGCAATCCCTTTCAAGAAATGATACGTTCTGGATGAGGTCAAAGGTGCTGGAACACTGTATTTAGGATGCGATTGTGTGTCTCCTGCTTCAACGCAGTGATATACTGTATATTGATGTGTTCCTGTAATTTCTTGGTACATGCCCAGGGCAGTAAGCAGTCTGAGGATTTATTTCCAGACGGCATAGAGCAGTGAAGCAGTGAACTAGTGCAACACACTGGATCATTATATGATTAGAATCTATTCTACTTAAATTATTACATTATACACAATTTGAGTTCATTTTAAAAAGTAAAAGGTAATGAAAGGAATGCATTTTCATAAGAAAGATAATATCGATATGCATGTGATAATCGTCCTTATATCATGTAGTACGTCATTTGCACACTTTGTGGGCTTGAAATACAAAGAAAATCATGTTCTATGGTACAAGATAAATACAAAACTTAAGCTTTTTTTAATTAGATTTGTTTATAAAGCATAAGCATTACATTACATTAATATATGTGAAAATAACATTTTAGAATCATACGTTTAGTATATTTAGTCCCTAATGCTGAAGGAAATGATCATTTGTTTAACATGCACAGGTGTGTCTCAAAGGATGCATTGCTCCTGAAGGGCTCTTAAACCCTGCATTTCAGATGCCTAGCTGTATCCTTCAAATGTGGCACCTCAGAATGACTTCTAACCTTACCTGTGGTGTCTATAATCCCTATTGCTTAATGCATGGTGAAAGCTTTGTATATATGTGTCTAACAATAAGGAATGGGCCCCTGTGACACTCATTTGCCTGTTTCACAAATTATCATATTTTACTAGAGATTCTGTTTGGGATTCAGATGTGCATTTGGACAGCAATCCCTTTCGAAGAATGTTACGTTCTGGATGAGGTCAAAGGTGCAAGAACACTGTGTTTAGGATGTGTTTGCAGTGATTCTGTGTCTCTAGCTTCAACACAGTGATATATATATATATGCTCAGTGATTTATAGGTACATGCCCAGGGCAATAAGTAGACTGAGGATTTATTTCCAGACGGCATAGAGCTTTGATGCAGTGAAGTAGTGCAACACACTTTATCATTACATTATAAGAATCTATTCTACTTAAATCATTAGGTAGGTTAGGGTTACTGTTAGGTGCAGGAGCACTGTATTTAGGATGTGTTTATATATATATATGCTCACTGATTTTTTGGTACATGCCCAGGGCAATAATCATTATGAGGATTTATTTCCAGATGTGCTAGAGGTAGTGTTGTGAAATACTTCATCACACTGGATTGC
This sequence comes from Atractosteus spatula, assembly GCF_055471065.1. NCBI lineage: Eukaryota > Metazoa > Chordata > Actinopteri > Semionotiformes > Lepisosteidae > Atractosteus > Atractosteus spatula. The sequence goes on from NW_028296872.1 coordinate 240,043, forward strand.
AGGTTTAAACCCCCTGCACTCTTACTCCTTAAAAACCAACAAATGCAGATATGTAGCAATCACATTGTAACAGGGATGACTGTGACTTAATTCTTGTACTAGTAAACTTCTGGTACCTTTAGGGTACGGTGTTCCCTGAAGGGCTCTCAAACCCCGCATTTCAGATGCCTAGCTGTATCGCTGATGTGTTGCACCTCAGAATCACTTTTAAACCTTACCTCTGGTATCTTTAATCCCTATTGCCCAACGCATGGTGAAAGTATTGCATAGATGTGTCTGAAAATGAGCAATGGGCCCCTGAGAGACTCATTTGCCTGTTTCACAAATGATCATATTTGACTAGAGATTCTGTTTGGGATTCAGTTGTGCATTCTGACAGCAATCCCTTTCAAGAAATGATACGTTCTGGATGAGGTCAAAGGTGCTGGAACACTGTATTTCGGATGCGATTGTGTGTCTCCTGTAATGTCTTGGTACATGCCCAGGGCAGTGGCATATATAGATGTGCTCCTGTAATGTCTTGGTACATGCCCAGGGCAGTAAGCAGTCTGAGGATTTATTTCCAGACGGCATAGAGCAGTGAAGCAGTGAAGTAGTGCAACACACTGGATCATTATATTATTAGAATGTATTTGTTTAACATGCACGGGTCTGTCTCAATGGATGCAGTGCTCCTTAAAGGGCTCTCAAACCCTGCATTTCAGATGCCTAGCTGTATCCCTCACATGTGGCACCTCAGAATGACTTCTACTTTATTCTACTTAAATTATTACATTATACACAATTTGAGTTCATTTTTAAAAGTAAAAGGTAATGAAAGGAATGGAAGATATGTAGCAATCACATTGTAACAGGGGTGGCAGTGACTTAATGCTTGTACTAAGCATTAGTACCTAAGTCCACTAGTTGACTTCTGGTACCTTTAGGGTACGGTGTTCCCTGAAGGGCTCTCAAACCCCGCATTTCAGATGCCTAGCTGTATCGCTGATGTGTTGCACCTCAGAATCACTTTTAAACCTTACATCTGGTATCTTTAATCCCTATTGCTCAACGCATGGTAAAAGTATTGCATACATGTGTCTGAAAAAGAGCAATGGGCCCATGAGAGACTCATTTGCCTGTTTCACAAATGAACATATTTGACTAGAGATTCTGTTTGGGATTCAGTTGTGCATTCTGACTGCAATCCCTTTCAAAAAACGATACATTCTGGATGAGTTCAAAGTTGCAGGAACACTGTATTTATGATGTGTTTGCAGTTATTCTGTGTCTCTAGCTTCAACACAGTGATATATATATATATATGCTCACTGATTTTTTGGTACATGCCCAGGGCAATAATCATTATGAGGATTTATTTCCAGATGTGCTAGAGGTAGTGTTGTGAAATACTTCATCACACTGGATTGCAGGTTTAAACCCCCTGCACTCTTACTCCTTAAAAACCAACAAATGCAGACACACATTCGCATCCGAAATACAGTGTTCCAGCACCTTTGACCTCATCCAGAACGTATCATTTCTTGAAAGGGATTGCTGTCCGAATGCACATCTGAATCCCAGAGAGAATCTCTAGTAAAATACGATCAGTTGTGATGTCTAGTTTCAAGCATTAACATCCAAAGTATCTGTCTTAGGTGGGGCAGTAAATTTGCCAAGCCACCTGAAAGATTTACCATTTCTAAAGATGTCTGTTGTAATTTACACACCTTGCTCCAAGGTCCAGTCAGTCAAAAGCATCTTTATTAATTAGCCTCAGTGCCTTGATATTTTTAATTAATCTAATATCAGGAATGTGATATTGTAACACTGTGGAATGTATGTATTTTTTATGTACTGTAAAATCGAAATACCACCTCTTTCTGGTTACTTATCCTTTATTGTATAATCAGGGCCAAGTTTAAGGGAAGAACACATCCTAGACACACAGGAAACCCTCTCGCCCAAAGGGACGACCGGTACTTTGGATGGTCATGATTGAACCTGGCTTACAACAGACTTCTTTGGAAATGGTAATTCTTTCACATGGCTTGGCAAACTACCTGGCCCAGCTAAGACAGGTACTTTGGATGGTAATGCTTGAAACTAGACATCTTTGGATATGGTAATTCTTTCAGGTGGCTTAGCAAACTCCCTGCTCCAGCTAAGACAGGTAGTTTGGATGTTAATGCTTGAAACTAGACATCTTTAGAAATGGTAATTCTTTCTGAGGGCTTGGGAAACTCTATTTCTTTGAATGCACCTGCACCGTTGAATATACTTTAAACCCATGCTTAGCCATGTTTTTAAAATTAAATTATAACGATTTCTGTGTTTGATAATGGTAGCAAAGGCTTCCTCCACCCACTGCTTTGCCAAAGGGGAGTGCTGTTTTCTGGGATGGGTGGAATCTTTGCTCGGGGTAACTTTCTGCTGAGTGCAATATACCTTTCACTTTTCACCTGTAATTGAGACAGGAGGTACAGTAACTCTGAGACTTGACTAAGGTCCTGGATATTGAATCACCACTACGATCAAGAGGTAAGACTTTACATTTTTTCTTTTAAATGCATTTGCTGATAACCCTTTAAAACTAATATGCAGTCAGGCTGATGCATCTTTATTCTTAAGCGTCTCTCAGTGCATTGATATTGTTTTTACTAATCTAATATCAAGAATCTCATCATGTGCATGCTGAGGTGTGGACTATATCTTTGTGTTAAATGGTATTGTTTTGTATATTGTATAATTGAAATACAGCCTCTTTCTGGTTACAAGTATTGGCTTAGAAGACTTCTCCTTGCATTGTATAATCAGGGCCAGTTCAATGGGGCATTTCATTAATTGAGAGCTCTTTCTAGGAGAAAATGCAGTAATTTTTAGTAGTGAATTGCATTTGTTGGTTTTTAACGAGTAAGAGTGCAGGGGGTTTAAACCCGCAATCCAGTGTGTTGAAGTATTTCACAACACTACCTCTAGCACATCTGGAAATAAATCCTCATAATGATTATTGCCCTTGGCATGTACCAAAAAATCAGTGAGCATATATATATATATCACTGTGTTGAAGCTAGAGACACAGAATATCTGCAAAGACATCCTAAATACAGTGTTCCTGCACCTTTGAACTCATCCAGAATGTATCGTTTTTTGAAAGGGATTGCTGTCAGAATGCACAACTGAATCCCAAACAGAATCTCTAGTCAAATGTGATCATTTGTGAAACAGGCAAATGAGTCTCTCAGGGGCCCATTGCTCATTTTCAGACACATGTATGCGATACTTTCACCATGTGTTGAGCAATAGGGATTAAAGATACCAGATGTAAGGTTTAAAAGTGATTCTGAGGTGCAACACATCAGCGATACAGCTAGGCATCTGAAATGCGGGGTTTGAGAGCCCTTCAAGGAACACCGTACCCTAAAGGTACCAGAAGTCCACTAGTGGACTTTGGTACTAATGCTTAGTACAAGCATTAAGTCACTGTCACCCCTGTTACAATGTGATTGCTACATATCTGCATTTGTTGGTTTTTAAGGAGTAAGAGTGCAGGGGGTTTAAACCTGCAATCCAGTGTGATAAAGTATTTCACAACACTACCTCTAGCACATCTGGAAATAAATCCTCATAATGATTATTGACTTGGGCATGTACCAAAAAATCAGTGAGCATATATATATATATCACTGTGTTGAAGCTAGAGACACAGAATATCTGCAAAGACATCCTAAATACAGTGTTCCTGCAACTTTGAACTCATCCAGAATGTATCGTTTTTTGAAAGGGATTGCTGTCAGAATGCACAACTGAATCCCAAACAGAATCTCTAGTCAAATGTGATCATTTGTGAAACAGGCAAATGAGTCTCTCAGGGGCCCATTGCTCATTTTCAGACACATGTATGCGATACTTTCACCATGTGTTGAGCAATAGGGATTAAAGATACCAGAGGTAAGGTTTAAAAGTGATTCTGAGGTGCAACACATCAGCGATACAGCTATGCATCTGAAATGCGGGTTTTGAGAGCCCTTCAGGGAACACTGTACCCTAAAGGTACCAGAAGTCCATTAGTGGACTTAGGTACTAATGCTTAGTACAAGCAAAAAGTCACTGTCACCCCTGTTACAATGTGATTGCTACATATCTTTCATTCCTTTCATTACCTTTTACTTTTAAAAATGAACTCAAATTATGTATAATGTAATAATTTAAGCAGAATAAAGTAGAAGTCATTCTGAGGTGCCACATGTGAGGGATACAGCTAATCATCTGAAATGCAGGGTTTGAGAGCCCTTTCAGGAGCACTGCATCCATTGAGACAGACCCGTGCATGTTAAACAAATAGATTCTAATAATATAATGATCCAGTGTGTTGCACTACTTCACTGCTTCACTGCTCTATGCCGTCTGGAAATATATCCTCAGACTGCTTACTGCCCTGGGCATGTACCAAGACATTACAGGAGCACATCTATATATGCCACTGCGTTGAAGCAGGAGACACACATTCGCATCCGAAATACAGTGTTCCAGCACCTTTGACCTCATCCAGAACGTATCATTTCTTGAAAGGGATTGCTGTCCGAATGCACATCTGAATCCCAAACAGAATCTCTAGTAAAATACGATCATTTGTGAAACAGGCAAATGAGTCTCTCAGGGGCCCATTGCTCATTTTCAGACACATGTATGCAATACTTTTACCATGCGTTGAGCAATAGGGATTAAAGATACCAGAGGTAAGGTTTAAAAGTGATTCTGAGGTGCAACACATCAGCGATACAGCTAGGCATCTGAAATTCGGGGTTTGAGAGCCCTTCAAGGAACAGTTTGAAGTGCAGGAACACTGTGTTTGCAGTTATTCTGTGTCTCTAGCTTCAACACAGTGATATATATATATGCTCACTGATTTTTTGGTACATGCCCAGGGCAATAATCATTATGAGGATTTATTTCCAGAGGTGCTAGAGGTAGTGTTG